>NW_010387660.1:8742-24235 GCF_000710305.1 Buceros rhinoceros silvestris
CAGAACAAAGGATTCCGCCACCACTTCCCATCCACAGGCAGGTGCTCAGCCATCTCCTGGACACCAGGGCTCCGTCACGCCTTGAGACAAACGCTGTAACTCTGGATGTCCCACAGTTCCTTCTTCTTCCCCCAGCTTTATATGCTGAGCATGACATCATATGGTGTGAAACATCCCTTTGGTCGGTTGGGGTCAGCTGTCCCAGCTGTGTCCCCTCCCAGCTGTACACTGTGCACCCCAGCGTACTCGCTGGTGGGTGGTGTGAGGAGCAGAAAAGGTCTTGACTGTGTGCAGAACACAGCCCCGTACCAGCTACTGTGAAGAAAATGAACTCTACCCCAGGCAAAACCGTCACTCCTTTTACAGGAAGAGGCTCCTTCTCTGCGCTTAACCTAGTCTCACGCCTCCCTCCAGTCAATAAAGAGTGCAGCGGGAGGGGCAATGTCTTCACCCTGTAATACCAGCCAGAGCAGCTTCAGCCTCAGCGCTGTCCCATCTGTTTACGCCTCTGCAGCATCCTGAGCACCACACCACTGTACTGCCATCCACTGTGGACAGCAGGTCACTCTTTGTCGTTGCTCTCAATTTTGGCAGTGGGTACTGCTTTTCCCCCGATTCTGGTACAGACCAAACCCACCAGGTGTGCTGGGGAACAGAGCACGGGCTCAAGACCCTGGAGACACCCACATGCATTTTGTTCAGCCAGAAGCAGGAGTTCAAGGAGTTTGGCTACGATGCTGTGAGGAAGTGCAAGAGCCTGCCCTCCAGCAAAGCTGACACCTGGTACTTCTTCCAGAACTTCAAGATGAAGCTGTACAACTCAACAGGCGGAACGGTTTCTGCTCTTTATTTGCAGGGTGGGGTTAAAGGAGTTGGTGAAGAGGGCTGAATAAATCTGGCTCATGAGGATGAATGAACAGAAATCAAAGACCATTTTGATAAACTGGAGAAGAAATGATTTCTTTTCTTAATCAGCCAAAGGCTTAATGGGCCATTCCTTTATGATGCTGTTCATTGCCTAAAGGCAATAAAACCTGATTGCACACCTTGGTGAAGCCAAATACTCGTTCTTAATGAAAAGCTGCCCTCAGTCCTCGACAGGGAACCAGTGAAGCTTCCCGTAATTCAAAGGAGGTGGGCAACCTTCAGGATATTGAACAAAATAAACCGTGGGAGAGGAAAAAGAAAGAAACCAAGCACACATCGTCTTCTCCCAGGGTGTGGGGGAAGGAATTTCCACAACAACATGATGACTTTACGATGAAACAGTGCATTTTTCACAGCTATTCCATTTCAAAGCCCCCCCAAAATAGGCCTCTGGGGCTTTTTTGTTTCAATCTCTAGAGACCCCTGAGGAGTGACATAGATGTGTATAACCTTGTTAGAGATGTTAAAACTTTATGAGGTATTACTGTGTTCATCTTACAAGGACTTGGCAAATCACTCAGAGGGAAAATAGAAGATAATTTTCCAAAACAGTAAACGTAACACTGGAAAGTGAAAGGATAGAAAATCATGTCACAGAGAGCATGGTGACATGCTTGCGGGCACCACTGTTTGTCTTGTCTGTGTAGGAGGAGGTCAGCAACTGCCCTGTGCTGCTCACAGCTGGCTCTGCAACAGACAAAACTGACCCCAAAACTGTGGGACAGGTGGTTGCACCCCAAAACTGGATCAGCCAGATGAGTTTATGGTGTCTCTGCAGAGACATGTTTAAGAAAGGGCAGTGAGTGCTGAAAAAGGAGAGCCAAGGCCAGGGCAAGTACAGCACCCAAAAGGACTACGACCAGTGGAAGAGCTGGAGCAATTGAGTAGGACACAAGGAGCAGCAAGAGCAAAGGGTCCCCGCATGCCAACCCCCAGCTCCTGCATCACCCATGGTCTCACCAAAGGGCCTAGGTGTTACCTGTGGCACAGGGGTAGGGGACCAGGATAGGGGGGGAAGAGAGGAGTCTTAAATGTTGGTTGGTTTGTTACTTGGCACTAAATTAATTTGATTGAAACTTCCTATCTCAAAATGGGTGTTTTTTGGTCCATGACGGGATGTTTGACAGTATACTGAGGGAGCACCTTTGTACTTCAATGTCCCAGATGAGGTTCACGAGAGCAGAGGTGAAGTCCCCGAGGGAAACTGAGGTTTGCCTGTGAACTGCTGCAAACAAAAACCAAAAAGGAAGGAAACAAAGGGTGGGCAAGGGGGGTGAAGGGGAAAAGACTAAGAAAACTGAGAGGGAAGAGTCATGCTTGAGTAATTCGCATTGCTACCACAGCTCAGGCCAGACAGCCAGGCTCGCCATTGCACTCCAGCTTCTTCTGCCAAACAGCGTCCACAGCAAGTCAGGATGCACCAGGATCTGCAAGGAGAACATGACATCTAGAGAGAGGAGGAAAAGTTGCAAGCGAGTAACCGTACACATTCACATCCCAAAGTGCTCTGGACCTGCCCAAGCCCCTTTGGCTAAAGTCGATGCTCTTTCCTCAGGAGTTGTCTCTCTCTCCCCGTCTAGCCAAGACAAGCACCTGCTGTGTGATCTGCCCTAGGTCAAAAACCTGGCGCTTTCCCCACTCTCAGGCGGGTTTGACTCCCAAGACTTTGGAACTGCCAACACCTGCAGTGCCATCCTCGCTGCTTCCTTTGCATCCCTGTGCCGATGGCTGGGCTCTGCCAACCAGTGCATCCCTGCCTTGGTTTGCCTTCAAAGAGGCAGCAGTCCCAGCAGCGCAGCATGCCCCCCCTCCCCCCCGCCAGGCCCCCCTGAAGTCTGGGACATTTTTCTGAGGATTTGAGGATGAGGAAGCAGAAGGCTGTGCTGCTTTCTATCTCACTCTTTGTTTGCTGTGGTGAAAAAAGAGAGGGAGGGGAGGGGGGATGGTTTTGGTGAAGTTATTTTGAGGCATCCTTCAGCAGGGGTGGGACACAACCCCACCAAGACTGATTGGTCTCTCTGAGGTTGCAACCACCACTTTCCTTCTGCTCCGGGGTATCTGGGCTGGTTTTGCTCGCTGTGCCACACATTTCGCCCTTGTGCCTGTTCTTTCCCTTCTGTAAACCATCTCAAACAATACAAGGTTTTGTCTGCACTTGGCGTCCAGCAGCAGTTCCTCAAGCCCCTTAGCCTTCATTTCTTGTGCGTGCCCTGGACTTAACCAGAACATTCCCGCCAGAGGTTAAGCCCAGACGCCGTGTGGATAATCCAAGATTTTTGGCCTTCAGTTCCAAGTGACTGTGACGATAATGGGCCTGTAAGTGCTGTCTGCAGCTCCATGCTGGCCCTTCTCCTCCTTTTTATGTCTTTTTCCCTCCCAGGCAGGTAGGGCTTAGGGGTAGGACACAGATCCCAGCTGCATTGGGGTAGCAGAATGTGCTCCCGGCCTGGCTGTCCTGCATTGTTTATCCCCTGTTCTAAAACGCGGTGGCTTTCCAGGGCACTGCAACCATGGATGCTCTGCCCGTGCTGCCATCATCATCCCTGCAATGCTGTCATTTCGGGCCGGCAATGTCTCCCACCCACCCAGTACTGAGACTGGGAGCGGCTGCACATTAAGACCCTGCTAAACCAGAGACTTGTGGGGAAAGCAGTGACCATGGCATGAAAGTAGAACCGGAAAGAGTTGCTGGAGATGGAAACGAGAAATTTGGGCTGGAGGACCAAGAAATGCTGGGAAGAGTGAATGTCAGGGCACCATGGTGCCCGCAGCACTGCAGCGCTCTTGGGAGCAAACCGGGAAAATTAGTGCTCGGGCAATGATTGCCCTTGGGAAAGAGAAGCCAAGCAATGGGTGAGAGGGGAGGAGAACTGGTCTCAGACAGTGAGATCTTTGCTCCGGCACAACTGCGAGAGTGCTAGTCCTCCCTCCTCATGTGGTTAGTTTCTTTCCTGATTAAGAGTGATTAAGCAGTCCTAAAGCCTGTAGAAATGTGACCAAGGGGAATGGAGACAAAGAGTCCATTCAAGATCTCTTAAATCCCAGGGGCAGTATTTAGAGAGCCCCAAGGAGGGAACTGGGGCAGAACCGCCCCGCCAGGACCTCCCTGTCCTTCTCCTTCCTGCTCTGCCCTTTGTTGCCAACGTCTCCACCACACCATGTCTTTCTCCGAGGCAGAGATGCAAAGTGCCCGCGGTGCCTGGGAGAAGATGTATGTGGATGCTGAGGACAACGGGACAACTGTGCTGGTCAGGTAAGGAGAGAGCCCATCCTGCTGCTACCCTAGAAGGTTGAAGGAGGAACGCCAAGAAGGATGGAGTTACCACCTTGAGGAGCACATCTTGATGTTTTTCACGTAGCCCTTGCTGGGAACTCTGTGATTTGCTGTGGTTTATCTCACCTCAGGGAGAAAATGGGGCAGAGGAGAGATCCACACAGAAAAACGTAAAAAGAAAGAAGGAAGGGAGAGGGAAAGCAAGAAGAGATGAGAACATTTTCTTCGCCCATTTTAGGCAAAGAAAGTATGGCATGAAGGAGAACGGGAACAAAACATCAGCCCTATTTCCCTCTTCTCCTTTACCTCTGAAGTCCTTTAATAATTTTTTTTTAAACTTCCATGTCCCCAATATTTCTCTTCTATTCTCCTTCAGTCTTACCAGTCCAGAGCCCATCTATTTGATCGTATCGTACCCTTCCTGTGGGCTTTCCTCTCTTAGTTTTCACTCTGTTTTCCTCTCTTCTTCTTTAAGACAGAAGTTTCTTCTATTCACCTTTCACATATCCCTCTCTCAGCTGGGACTTATATCACCTCCATACACACTGGTCTGTCCAAATGCTACTTCTGGTTATCACACCTTTACCACTCCCTCTGACTTTCTTGTATATCGCATCTTGTGCCTGGATTAGCCTCAAGAAGCGTTATATGCTGCGCTTTCCTTCTGCAGTCCTCACAACCTGAAGACAGTTTGGGGCAGAAATGCAGCCATAAAATGCTAGTAGCATCCACTGGCTTGGCTCCTTGGGGTAATTTACTCTAGAAGGTTTTGCTTTAGTGTCCTACAGCCACAGCCCTGCCTTTAGAGACGTTCTGGGCTCCCCAGTACAAGAGGTCCATGGACATACTGGAAAGAGTACAATGAAGGGCCACAAAGATGATGAAGGGACTTCTCCTATGAGGAGAAGTTGAGAGAGCTGGGACTGTTCAGGCTGGAGAAGGGAAAGCTCAGGGGGATCTAATCAATGCATATAAAAACCTGAAGGGAGGGAGCAAAGAAGACAGAGCCAGGCTCTTCTCAGTGGTGTCCAGAGACAGGACCAGAGGCAGTGGGCATAAACTGAAACACAGGAGGTTCCCTCTGAACATCAGGGGACATATTTTCACTGTGGAGGTGACTGAGCAGTGGCACAGGTTGCTCAGAGAGGTGGTAAAATGTTCATCCATGGTGTGATGGGTTTGCAAAGCTTTCCTGTTTTCAGAAAGTTTGCTTTAAACTAACCAATTTTATTCCCTGCCATGTGACATCAGCTGCATCTCCATTTTTCATCGGTTAAAAGTTTTCGCGAGTCTGTTCGACTTTCGCGCTGCTGTTGCTTTAAAAGCTGCTCCGTGCCCATGCTAGTTCAGTCGTTCCGCACTCTCTGCCACCCTGGGACCTTAAGGGAGCACTGCCGAGCCGCCTTCTCCTCTTCTGTCGTTACCAGCTTGCAAGTCATGATCCTCAGAGGGGGTACGTATTTTTTAAACTGTTGCTTTAAAAGCTGCTCCGTGCCCATGCTAGTTCAGTCGTTCCGCACTCTCTGCCACCCTGGGACCTTAAGGGAGCACTGCCAAGCTGCCAGGAACTGCTCGCCCGAGCCTGCCGCCGTGCCAGAAAACCCCCGTGCCACTAGAATCCGCGGGACTGACCCCGCACCGTCCGAAAAGCCGAGCTGCTCCAGCTTCCCCGGAGCCAACTGCTGTCAAAAGCTGTCTGGATATAGTCCTGGGCAAGCAGCTTGACCGGGGGAGCTGGACCAGGTGACCTCCAGAGGTCACTTTAAGATCAGCTGCTCTGCGGCTCTGTGTAATGCAATCTGGAATTTGCTATTTCGGGTGAATAACTGGTTTACCTAATGGAGTAAACTGGTGGTTTTTTAGAGGTTGACCAAGGTGACTGTAATCGATGTATTATAAAAGCCAATTCCTTTACGAGTGGCATTGAATCGTGTTACTTCTGAATAAATGAAATGAGCAGTAGCCGGTATGCAAACAACAATCCATCACAGGCAGTAAGAAAGCTTTGGAAGCTAAGACTCCAGGACGGGGTTAATTAACAAAACCAATAGCAGGGTTTCTCCATGAAATCACCTGCTGAGAGCACAGTGGACATATCAGCTGTCCAAACATCTTTGGGAATATTGCGCTGTCACACTCACCCCATGTGAACGCGCTTCCACTCCTCTGTGGATTTTACCTCCACCTAACACTGAGTCAACGCTGAGCAAGTGTTTACTTTAGCAGCAGCAGAGTAAATTCAGGATAGGTAGGTTTTAAGGCAGAGTGAGCAAAGGAAAGTGCTCTGAGGAGAGGCGAGGGAGGGGACAGGCTGCCTTGGGCACAGGGGCTGTACACAGTTGGGAGGGGCAAAGGACAACCAAGAAATGCAGGGGAAAGAGGTGTCTGTTCTAACAAAGAGAAGGAAAAAGGGCAAAAAATACACAAGACGAGGCCTGGAACCTGAAGCCATATCTACATTGTCGCCATGGTCCACAAATTAGGACACCTCTCATTTCTCAACAGGATGTTTACTGAGCACCCAGACACCAAGTCCTACTTCACACACTTCAAAGGCATGGACTCTGCTGAAGAGATGAAACAGTCGGATCAGGTCAGGGGCCATGCCAAGAAGGTTTTCACGGCCATCAACGACATGGTGCAACACCTGGATAACTCCGAGGCTTTTCTTGGGATAGTGAACCCACTCGGCAAGAAACATGCCACCCAGCTGAAGATTGACCCCAGGAACTTTAGGGTGAGTCAGCCACCCTCTTCCCAGGAGGTATAATTGTGATGGAGGATGTCTTCCTCTTCGAGGGGTAGAACTGAGAGGAACTGGCTTTGTATATATATAAATACATATAGATGCTTCAGAGAATGGAGATGGTGGAAGGTAAGATGGTTGATGGCGGAAGGTATCAGGAATGAGAGATGTGGCATCTGTTGGGAAGAAGGCTATACAGCAGATGCGATGCAGGCCGGTCTGCTCAGGTGGGAGCTGCAGAGTTGCCTGAGACTTCTAGCGGGTTTTCTCAGTGCAGCAGGATTCCCATGCTCGTCATTTGGTAACACGACACAGAAAAGCAACATAACCCTGTACTTCGGTCCTTGATGTCTACTTTCCTCTGGAAACACTGAGATTTTCTAGGACAGAGAAACCAGCACTGAGCAACAATGGCAACAGCATTGCCATCGCTGAACGAACACGGATAATAAACACAGGATCAAATGACTCGCCCAAGTCCACCTCAGGTCACTAGCAGAGTGCGTTTATAGCTATTTTGTCTGCCTTACACATCACAGAAAGAGAGGCACCTTCTGGCAAAGGTCACTCAGGCACTGGGAGGTGGTTTCCAAAGCAGCAGGGCAATTTTCCAGTAAGTGGGAGAATCAGTGAGAATTTCTGCCTGGAAAGATCATGAGAAGACATTTTCAGGGTAAAGATGCACAGAGAATAGTAACTACTGCACAGGAAGAGAGCTGACATTTCAAAGTATGTCACCTACCTAGCAAACGTAAAGACAATCAAACTGTCATTGCTACAGAGTGCTAGACAGCTAAAAAGCAGGAAAGATTAGGAAGACACTTAACCCCCAAGCCATGTATTCCATGGGCGTCCAACTCAGAGCTCCTCATGGCCTCTAAACATTTGGGACCGTCCTCTGCCAGGAGAAGAACTGCAGTAGATGGTCCAAGTGAACCTCTATGTCTTTAAGTGATGGGTGCAGTCAACACTGACCACATACAGGATAGTTTAAAAAGCAGCAGCAGTGATCACACTTTTTGATGAATTCTATAATGTACCTGATTTTCCCATGACCTATAACAAGCTCTGCATGCTACGTGCTGCTGAGTTGTTCTTGTATCCCTTTCCACTCTCCAAGAATCCCAACTAAAAATACATATTTTGTTCTTATGCCTCTAATGTGGAGGAAAGTTCACACTGGTTGTTTCTTCCCTTCTTCTTGTTTAGATTATCTGTGACATAATCTTGCAACTGATGGAGGAGAAATTTGGCGGAGACTGCAAAGCTTCCTTCGAGAAGGTGACCAATGAAATTTGCACTCACCTGAACAATGTCTACAAAGAGGCAGGTTGGTGAGGATGTGCGACCTCCAGGCTCTTCAGATATCTCGCCAGCACTGATTTGCTGCTTTTGGGTCTCCAGACACAGTTGGAAGAAAGAAAAAGTTATTAAAAAGCAAGATAAAGGCTTATATAATGTAGATATCAATGTCAGTTATTTCATTAGGAAACTGCGTTTCTACAGCTAAATAAATCCCGCAGACACATCAAAGCCAACCAACAAATCCTGCTTTGCAGCCTTGGTGCTCCAGGTGGGTTCCTCTGGCCACCGTCCTTGAAGACTACATTTAAAGACGATGATGTTAAGATTGCTGTTCCTGAGAGAAAGACTTGCTCCTTGCAGCAGCACCAGCCCAGAGAGGCACCAGCAGCTCTTTATCTCAGCTACCACCTCTCCATCCTCATGAACGATGAGCAGGAGACCATTTTAAAGCATCTCCAGGGACTTTGTAGAGGTCACTATTTAAGAGGCACAGGTGTTGTTTAGTGTTTGAACTGAAGTGATGGGGTGAGTGGTGTATGGGAAAGACTAATGCCTGAGAAAGACACGGGGAAAGTCCCGTCCTGCCTGAACTAGCAGAGTTCCCCAACCTTGGGAGAGGTTTCTTGGAGTAGCTTTCAACACAAGAGGAGGTAACACTGAATGTGGTCATCACTGGATCCCCGTGGGCAGGGATGAACATCTCCAGCGCGTGGATTTCGCAGTGCCATTCCCTGTAAATTGCTTTGGCCGTGTACCCCGGGGAGAGCAACAGTACCGATCCCACCAGCTCCTGTGCTACTCAGAATGCACCAGCTGAGGGAGGTTGCTGCCTCGCTGAGTGGGTGGTCTGGCAGGCTCTGCTCGGCGTGGTATTTCTACAGTGCTGCCCTCATCCTCTCCTGTCACATGACCCAAGCCTCCCTTCAGCAGTAACCGAGTCCCAAACTATTCAATTGCCTTTTCTTGTATTCCTTAGACGTGGTGAATTAATCAGCTAATAACTGCAAATAGCCACATGCCAGTTTGCTTCAGTGTAGAGCAATAAACGCAGAGAAAGCAGAGGCGTCTGCTCGTCTACAGCACGGGAAACGCCCCCGCTGTGTGCAGCAGTGGTAGCTGGTTACAGCACACAGCTACTGGTGATAGTACGGGGTGGGGGGTGTGTGTGGTGTCTGGTTTACCAAAACCAGCTCAAGCTCCCAGCCAGGCACTCCATTCCTCCAGTGCTGGAAAGGAAGCGTTTCACTTGAACATGAAACAACCACCTTGTAAACAGCTAAAAATGCTGAATTCTCTTTCATTTGATGTGTAGCTTGTTGGAACTAGCAAAGGAAGCTGAAACCCCGAAGTCCAGAAGATGCATTCATGTCGGAGAGGGAGGATGGGGCAGGCTGCTTTGTTTTGATTTGGTATTTTATTCAGCTCGGAGGAGAAGGGGAAGTGTACTGCGCAGTGTCGCCAAGTATCGTAAGAAAAGAACAAGACAGTATTTCTAGTCTCAAATTCCTCTGTGGCAGTACAAGTAGTGAATGCTCTGAAAAGCTTAAAGTAATTTTTCCTTTTTATTTATTTGCTTTAATGCATGTTAAGAGCACTATTTGCCATGACGATGTAATGACGTGCTTGTCACTGCCACAGACACCTGGGCTGGCAGGGGCCTGACAACACTGGCCAAGGGTTTAGGGCTCTCGTGTTCCCCACTGCTGCGGTGGAGAGAAGAGCAGCAAAAGCAAAGCATGTGAAAGGAACCAAACTCAGGCTTAAGTAAAGAGGGAGTTATTTAAAAAAATCCATTTACAAAAGGGGGACACAACATGTTTTGAAAATTTGTGCGATGCGAGTGGTTTAGGAGTACACGGCCCTTTTTTGTTTGGTTTATCTGAGATACCAAAGGACAGCGGGAAGCTTTCCCAACGGAGCACAGATTAGACAGCATCTTCAGACTGAGGATACCTAAACTCAGTTCCCAGTTTTCCAGTAGCCTCTCTGCACAATCCTGTCTGACATTCCTTATACCTCGCTGTTCTTCCGCAAAACAACAACATTCACGTACCTGGGAGGCGAACCAAGCACACCCTTTACTTACGGAACCAGTAAACGAGTCGTGCTGTTCGTTCTCGGGGACAGCTTTAATCCTGTTTAGAGAGGCCTAAGGGAAACATCATACACAAAGGTAGCAGGAATAGATATCTTGTGGAGCACCAGCAGCGAGTGGGACCAAGCCCCTCACACCAAACTTCATGGTTTTCTTTCAGCCTGTGGGACATCAGGGTGATGTCTGGGTGAGATAACCAACCTGTGATGTAGCACAGGTAGTATAACAAGTGCTTGTGACGGGTTGGACCATCTAAGTGCCACGGAGTTGTCTTTGCGTCTCTGACCTACATGGGAACAGTGCAAACACAGGGGAAATACTGGGAAAGGGCAAGAGGAGTGAGATGGAGCTCGTGGAGGAAGCTTTTCCTCACAGGTAGCAAAATCAAAGTGCTTTGCCAGTCATGCTGCTGGAGAAAAAAACATCCCCACAAGCAAAACTTGACCTTGGCAGAGACAACCAAACACTTCCCTGACTCAAGATATTACCTAAACACTGTAAAAACACGTAAATTCAGTTATGCAACTTCACTGAGTGAACTCAGACCTTCCAATGGGGGCAGCTTTGGGAAAGAACAAGGAATAGAAAATAAATAAAGGATCGCAGACAAAGAGATGAAAGAAAATTAACTTGAAAAACTTCAGTTGCTGTGGTGGCACAGAAGAAACTTACCCGAAGGAAGGTGCATTTGCAAGGCACCCCTGTGCAAATACAAATCAATGTCGGGATAAAATCCGAGAGTCCAGTGGTGTGCACAGCGTCACCAAATCACTCTGAGATGAGGGCTATGAACATACCAAGGTAATCTGAAATGACAGGGAGGGTCTCACAGAAGTCGTTAACCTGTAGCTGACGTGGTATTTGAGCCTAATAACTTTCTTACTAGAAAGTCTGAGCCAAGCAACCTTCCTGCCCCTGCCTGGAGCACAGGCAGTAGAGAGGCTCAGGAAGGTGAGGAATGGGGAAGGTCGTCTCAGATGTCCTGGGGCTGCCCAGAGAGGGGTCTAAAGACCTTGCAGAGGATGTGGGAAAACTTCAGGAAATTCTTCTAGCAGGGCCTAGAGGAAAACACTCCCTCACGCCTGCTCTTCCCGCTGGGAGGCTGTTTGTGTAATTGTTGGTCAAGGAAGGGCTGCTTGAACTGCTTTGCTCTGGAGTGTAGGTACAGATATACCCCTCAGAGGTGTTGCTCTACACTGAAAGAGTAGGGGCTTAATCTAGATACTGTTTAAAACACCCAGGGATGCGTAGAAGGTGGTGAGAGTTATGGCCCAGACGGGAACATGCTGGGAGCAGCAACGTTTCTACCCTGTGCTTGGCGCCAGGGCTGTTGCATTTGTTGGAGGTGGAGAGGAGCAGGGGAGCCCCGTTAGACCTTCAATTCACCTTCCTGGTTACACAGAAGGTACCACAAGGCTTTTAATGGCACCATGCGTGAGGAGAAAGGATTGCTGCCTATGGAAGATTGTACTGAGGGATGACAAGTGAACCGTAACACCTGAATCGGCACTAGGAGCCAGTGGCTCCTGGAAGAACGGAACAGCCATTGAATTCAAATGCCCGTCCATCAGGTGTGACACTCAGATGTCTCATAAAAGCACAGACGTATGCTGCAAACCCAGCCAACACCGCCCCCTCCCCCCCCGGAACCTTTACTATCCTCCTTGGTTTTCAGCAGTGCAAATAACTTTTTTTCTTTCATTAAAGCATCCTGTTTTAAGGAAAGGGGACGTTAGAGAAGATGCCCTTCTTGGCTTTACCTTTGCTAAAGCTAACACTGCAATAATGAGTATTTGTAATTAGAGTGTCACTGAGGCTCAGTTAACCTTACACGCCACACCAGAGCACTTCCGGTTTATGCAGTGAGGTGCGTGCGGCCACCAGGAGCAGGGCAGTGACTGTCCCCCTGTGCTCAGCACTGGTGAGGGCACACCTTGAGTACTGTGTCCAGTTTTGGGCCCCTCACTACAGGAAGGACATTGAGGTGCTGGAGTGTGTATGAAGAAGGGCAAAGAAGTTGGCAGAGGGTTTAGAGAACAAGTCCTGTGAGGAGCAGCTGAGGGGAACGGGGGTGTTTAGCTTCTTTACAGAACAGGTTGTAAATCACTGGAACAGTCTGCCCAGGGCAGTGGTGGTCACCATCCCTAGAGGTCTTTAAGACATATTATGTGGTGCTTAGGGATAGGGCTTAGTGGTGACCTGGCAGTGCAGGGTTGAACGGGGGTGTTTAGCTTCTTTACAGAACAGGTTGTAAATCACTGGAACAGTCTGCCCAGGGCAGTGGTGGTCACCATCCCTAGAGGTCTTTAAGACATATTATGTGGTGCTTAGGGATAGGGCTTAGTGGTGACCTGGCAGTGCAGGGTTAACAGTTGGTCTTCATGATCTTGGAGAGCACAGGCTTCTGATTCTGATGTCCCTGGAAGCACTTCCCCAGAGGCACTGCTGTAGTGTCTCTCTTGCAGGCAGCAACATGGTGCTTCACCCTGCACAACCATATGGGACCAGCCATATCAGGGACACGCTGCTGGTGATGGTGGTGCTGCTGATCTCCCTCCAGCCTCCTCAGGACATCCACCAAGGACACCTGGTAGCTACTCTCCCCTGCCAGCAGGCAGAGCAGGCTGATCCTGACACAGCGCTGAAACTTCCCATTGGTAGCCCAGGCCACCAGCACAGCTTTGCATGGGGTTACAAGCAAGAGGCAGAATTTAGGACAATGAAGAACACTGGAGCTGACACCTGCACTATGGTCCCACCCTCCATCAAGCCAGCGGTTGTCCTGGCCTGTTGGAAATCAGTTCTTGAGTCCTGTTGCTCTGCTGCAAACCAGTTTGGGCTTAGGAAGATGCAGCCATTTGAAAAGTTACAGTAGTTCAATACAAAGTCACCAACCCACTAACCATCTCGTGATGGACACACAGAGGCTTGAGCGCGACTTCGATGCTGGTGCTGTGAAAGCTGTCTGCTTTGAAGCCTCTCTAAGCCAGCAGCAGGAACGAGTTCTAGCCTTTGTGTTCCTCGCCAAGCACCACCATCCGTGCTCTACTGCTACAGTCAGTATTTGCCAGGTCGTGTCAGCCTGGGAAAGGGCTGTACAGCCACAGCAGCTCCCGCTATCGGTCTGGCCCTTTTTGACCTTGCCCACCTCCAGCCCCGCTTTGTTGCTAGCTAATCCTGACTCCCCGCTGGTGCATCTCCTAGGACACTGCTTGCTTCTGGTGCTCTGCACAGCACCACCGAGAGCCTGGGGAAGCCATTTGGGACTGTGGTTTCCACAGCAACAGGAGGTGAAAAGCCAGAGCCAGGAGAGAGAAGTCATGAGTGACTTTCCTAATTGCCCGCTGGCTGTCTGCTGTGTACCTGCAGAGGGAAAGCAGGGGTAGCGAGGAGAGCCTGCGCTGCAAACAAACATTTCTGCCCTTCTTCTGTTGAATTTCCAGCTGCTGATACAACTCCTGCCCAGCACTCCACTGTTTCCCAGTGCTCCAGGCTGCCGTGAAAGATGGATCTTGGGTCTTACTGAAAAGAATTTAAGAATTGCATCAGCAGTAACAGTGCAAGAATTTATTAAGCAAGTAGAAAAAACGATCAAAGCAAAAAACCAAAGAGCAATAATCCTACAGGACTGAATGGAGATCACACTAACACCTCTTACCACCTCTACTGCTTGCCCAACAAAGGACAACTATACTGAGGAAGGTGGCACGTGAAATATGGGATGGAGATAGTAAACCAGTTATCGTAGCTCATTCTGCGTTTATACTTTGATGCTGACTGCAACTGCCAACTGCTTGAATCTGCAACAGTCCTGGAGCGGAGAGCACAAATGTCTTGGGCATCTTCAGCACCACAGGAGCTTCCTGTGGCGATACTGGGTTTAGGTAGATAAAGCCCTTCATCTGGAGGTACCCCCCATGCCCTTGACTATCTTGCACTGGCCCCAGGTGTCTTAAAACAAGTTGCTACCATTCTCCCTTCAGCCAAATAGATAATCCCTGCCCCAGGGATATTTACGGTCTGCACAACTGCCCATTTGCATTGGCTTAGGGAGTTGGTTCACCTATTTTCTCCTGCTGCCCCTGGCGCAGGATGGAACATGCGCTGAAGGCACTAACTGGTGAAAGGTAAGTTAGACTGACAGACAGGCTCCAGAACCAGGGTTTGTGCTGTATCAACAGGAGCATAAATCCCAGACTCTGTTCCTGACAGAAGGGACGAGGACAAACAGGAACAGCCTTCTCTGCCAGTTTCACTGGCAAGTCTGTCGGTGGGTAATGTGACATGGCCACACCAGGCCAAGCACACCTTTGCTGGGACATGTCACTATTTTACCATCTAGTCCCTCCTGCTCCAACAGGAAAAGCAGTATGCCTCATGTGCCATCCTCTAGCTGCTTAACTTCTTAACATTCTCCTGCTCTACATCACCCTGACTAATCCCGAGTAAGAGCTTGCTGAGATAGAGGAGAAATGCTTGCATGTTCACCGCATCTCACTTTAAATCTATGAAATTATCTACTTTTTGCTCATCTGTACACCTGCAGCCTGATTAAAATTGCTGTGGAGCTACAACCGCATCAGCAAAATTTCAAAGAGGAGCTGCTCAGCTACAGCACCATTAGGCCTCCTCAGGAGCTCCACTCCCTTCCAAGGCTGCAACAAGTCTCCTTGCAGGAGAGGAAAGATATTTTCCAATAGGAAGGGCCTTGAGCACTCCCAAATCTCAGGCCCTCTCAAGGACCTTCGTGAAGAAGTAGCAGCAGTGTGGATCACAGAGGACTTCTCACAGTTGTCCTGTGGGTCCAGCAGGCCACCTCCAGCTCTCTCCATCTTGTAAGAATCAATGGCTAAACAAGCAACTGAAGGGAGAACAGCCGGGCAAACAGGCTTGCTGTGGGAAGCTGTAACTACAGTGAGGACACATAATACTTGGTGTGACATGAAGCTAGAGCATCCATGCCTGTAAATACATTTTTGATCTGGGATACCATGCAGAGTGGCTTGACCTTCCAAATGCTCTTGCCCTTGTATTTCTGATCAGGTTTTAGACCAGAAGCCAGATTCAACAACCGCTGAACCGTTTAATGAAGACTGGGAAATTAAGGACCACAAGTAATGAAGCCCAAACTATTTGGTGTGAAAGC
>NW_010387660.1:24342-25584 GCF_000710305.1 Buceros rhinoceros silvestris
TCTTTCCCTTATATGATGCAGCAGAGATGAACAGCAATTTATTTCCTCCAGATCCCATTCATATCATTTTGACCATGCAAACTGATGTCAGTTGATACCACTCTTCAGCTGTCCAGCAGCAAACACACAGGTGCGGAATACCTTCAGTTTCACCCTCCTGGAAATTAAGGTACTGTGGTTCTGAGGGAAGGGTGGGCCATCCTTACTTAGGCAAACTAATAAAGCAGTTTCCCTTTCTGACAGACGTTCCAGATCTTCTGCATCAGAAGTGTGTTTCATCAATTGCCCTAATTCGGTTCTCTTCCGAACTGCACTCCAGCCCTTGTTTTGGACATGAGGGATGAATTTCCACAAGTAATGGAGATCATTTTATCAGGAAACCAGAGGTAAGACTTACCTTCTTGCTGTTTAATGTCAGTGCGGTACTTAGATACCATGTAGCTCACCCCGCCTTGAAAAACTGTAAATAAGGCAAGGCCCAAATCCAATCACCTTTCCATAATTAAGTTTAAAAGCTGTTTGTAAAATAAATGCCGTATTATCCAGAATTTTCTAGTTAGGAGTCTAAGCGGAGTTTTGTCACAGTATGCAAATTCCCCACCTCATCCCGCTTTCACAACACAAAATTTCTAGCTGCTGGCTGCAGGGGGAGACAGGTCCTCAGTATTCCTAGAATATTTTTATTCCAGAAAGGCATTCCAAAGGACTTAGCCATCCACTCACTGGCAATTCCACTATGCAAGATGTATCTAGAAACAAATGTTCACCTTCTGTCACCCCACCATAACTCCACTAACAAAGCCATGACAACAGATGTTAGCAAGCACCTAACGCAGCGTGCTCACACCACGGGGACAAACACACTCATCACGCCGCTGGTCTGTGCAGGGAATCACAAAACATTCCCAAGAAGGAAACTCATGTTCAGATTTCAAATGGGTAAACACAGAAGTGTTAAGTAGTTAGCTGTCATTATCGCAGTATTTCTTTAGGAGCTTAAACCAACGTGAATTCAAAGTGGTGCATAGGTGCCACAATGGATGCAAGTCCTTGCTGAGGGGGAAAGGTCCTGTTCTAGCTTTTGCTGCCAGCCAAAATGCTGCTGAATGTAACACTGTGTTAGAATCGCCACCCACATGTTCTGACCACACTGAAGAGGTACAGAAAAGACACCGTGTACAGTGAATTTACAGTGATATTCTACACCCAGAATTAGTGGGGCTTCAGAGGCACTTGGACTAG
>NW_010387660.1:25784-31231 GCF_000710305.1 Buceros rhinoceros silvestris
ACTCTTAAGCACCACTGTAACTCAGTGATGCAAATCTCAAGGCGAACTTGCCAATCTCTCAACTCTTCTGTGGGGGAGCAGGGCGTATCTCAGTAATTTATATAATTTATAAGCACCTTCAGTCCGACAGAATTGACAGCAACCCCATGATGTAAAGGCAGCTTTGCATCTAAACAGAATCACAGAAACATCTGGTTGGAAGAGACCTTTAAGGTCATCGAGTCCAACCGTCCACCCTGCACTGCCAGGGTCCCTAAACCATGTCCCTCAGCACCACATCCACACGGCTTTTAAACACCTCCAGGGATGGGGACTCCACCACCTCCCTGGGCAGCCCGTTCCAATGCTTAATGACCCTCTTTGTAAAGAAATTTTTCCTGATATCCAAACCAAATTTCTCCTGATGCAACTTCAGGCCATTCCCTCTCACCCTGTCACTTGTAACATGGCATAAGACACCACCCCACTCCCCTCCCTTTACAACTTCCTTTCAGCTAGTTGTAGAAGAGAGAAAAGTCTCCCTTCAGCCTCCCCAGACTAAACAATCCCAGTTCCCTCAGCTGCTCCTCATAAGACAAATTCTCTAAACCCTCCACCAGCTTTGCTGCCCTTCTCTGAACCCACTCTAGCACCTCAATGAAATAGTGCTTTTTGAAACTGAAGTCATTAAGTTAGTGGTTGTCCCATGACCATTATGATTCCACATGTTGCCTTTGAAGATCTTAGGCTGGTCAGGATTGTGATCCTGATGTGCTTCTCCCTCAGTACATCTGTGTGCTAAAAACTTTTAACAGTCAAATGTTAGTTTTTAAATGACTGAACTGCTAAGGAACCACCTTAAGTGACCAGTATATCCTTGTTAAGTTATTGGACAATGTGGTTTTCTTTTTTACTTATTTTTTATTTTTTTTCTTAAGTTTTGTTTGTTGTTGCTGGTTTTTTGTTTGTTTTTAATACAATTAAGGATGTACCCCACAAGAAAAAGCAGAAAGAGTCCTTATGGAAAAAAACAAATATATTGAACACATACCAATCAAATGGTACAGATATGGGACTGGCTTTGATTTCAAAATTTAAGTAGAAATAAAAAAAGATGTAATGCAACAGCTGTTCAATTTCCAAGTCTAAATAGGCACTGTAAAAAGACATTTCCGCTTTCTCCAGCACACATTCCTGTCTAAATGCTCCCACTGTAATCAACTCCTAGGTTCCGAAACAAAACAAATCACTGGGAACATTACCTTAGAGTAAAAGTTAATATCCATCCACCCACCCTCTTACAAAAAGAAAAAAAAAAAGCAAACAAAAAAAAATCCCCCAAAAATACAACCTTTCAATGCTGCTGTTTTGACCGGAGCAGAATTGGAGAATTTATAAAGGTTCAAAAGCACCCAAGGCAAGTAGTACAATATAATTTGTTCACTAACTGGTATTGGAAAGGAGATTAAAAACATTGAGATCTGCATCTTGGTACATAAAACTGTTGTCCTGAATAAAGAGAAATCTTTCAGAAAAGTTTTACAACTTGGTGGAAGTCCAGGACCCAGCTTTAGGCATCATTAATTGATGGGGTTTAATTCTGACTTGGTTATAACCACTTTTATATACTGTACATCTACCCTAGTTGGATCAGTGTCTGGAACTGCTCACTGGTGTCCCTTTGAACAACTGTAAACTAAACCATAGTATGCAACTCCACAGGAAGCTAGAGATCAGGTGAGTATACAGCCAGTTAGATCTCCCCTGCTTCACGCTCTTCTGAGCTCCTCGGGTCTTCTGACCGGCCATTAGCACTTTCATACGAACGTTTCCTGTCTTTGAAATCTCGCGGTGACCTCTCCCTTGAGCTTCTATCTTTATCACGTGATGTTCTATCGCGATCCCTTGAACGTTCTTTGTCTCTGGAAGATCTTTCTTTTGAGGATCTGAAAAGTGCAGTAAATTGGAGAATTCAAGTTAGTTATGAATCTGTAGCTATAAAACAGCACTTTGATATTTTTCTTCTTTTTCCAACTTTTTTCCCCAATCTTTTTCAGATTTATGTAAATAGAAGCATATGTGAAGACATCTGAAATCACTGTACTCTTCTGCCTTTCCTACTTCCAATTTCAAAAGACAAATACTGCTAGAGACAGAATTTAATCTGCATTTACTACAGAGCCCAGACTAAGGACAACGCACTTCACTAAATCTTGGATTTTCAACCTCCACCCTCAACCTGCATTAACAGAAGTTTAACTGAATTTATCTACTGTAGTTTCTTGCTCGAGAAGAATGTCTAACCCATCGCAGATATATAAATTACAAACTTGAAAAACATGTTTAAAAATGGGAGTTTGATTAAAAGTAGGGGGAAATTAACTTGCATAATTCTGGAACGAGGCTATTACATGACAAATATAAAACAAATCTGGAATCTGTGCTACCATCAGGTTTTTTAGAAGAATTATCCCTTGCAATGTTGGGGTGGTGGTGTCTTTAGGTATTTTACTCTGACAACAGGCAATTCCAAAACCTTTTAAGTGGAGCCAGAAAAGAGCTGCTCTGTTAAACAATCCACATAGGTTTAAATTAAATGAGCTACCTGTGCTGCAAAAGAACCAACAAACAAACCAGGATGAGGTATCTTCCTCTATATTGCCTCACAAAGTGCACCTAAGCCTTTTGCTGGAAAACATCACATTTTCATTTCAAGATGTACTGCAATCATGAAAAGATTCTAATACGCACTTTCACAGAAAAATCTTAACTGCTCTGCTATGAAGCTGGCAATTAATTCCTTAGCCAAAACCTCTGGAGTACGGGACAGTGAGTTTTTACTCTCTCCACCTACAGAAAATTACTGTCATTACCTCAAAGCTACAAAACTAAGCTCTGCAAAATGCTCCTGCATTAATTTCCTTTTATAAGCTTACAGAGCGACCGTTCATTTTAGTTCCACAGCTGGAAAGATTACTTTCCATACAACGCAGTGTTTTGCGAGACTTAGTATTTGCAAACACTGAGATCCACAGGCATTACTCCTACTCCACAAACTACATATCAAATAAGAGCAGCTACATGCCAAATAAGAAGTTAGCACTGAGTTAGTTACTACAGCTGTTCACAAGTATTTTATGCTGCAAGTCCCCTGCAGAAATAACAACACTTCCAAACCAGTTGACTCAGGCTAACTCTAGCAATCGATCCTAGAATAGGCAGACAGAGGATGTGATGCCATCCTCAGCTTTGGTTTCTCATTCAAGGCATTTTTGAAAGAATAGAAGACTGTTTGTCCAGCCATCCCATCTCTCTACTGGTGAGTCTCTCACCAGCTGACAAGAAGGAAGGCTGGCTTTAACGAATCACAGCATAGCGACGTGAAAGGTTATACAACTGCTTTAGCAAGTTGTATCACTACAGAAGACTTAGAATTAAAATACCATTCCTGCCTTTCTCAAGGGCAAGGTGTAGCCCTTAGAATCAGAACCTCTACTAGACTTACGGTTTTAAGTGACTTATGGTTTTAACAGAACAGCTCTTTTCTGGCTCCACTTAAAGTAAGCCTAGAACGCGTGGAAAGCATTACCGCCTAACTCATCAAGTGGATTACTCAGCAGAAACTGATCCCTTCACCAGATATGCGAGCAGCATCCACGTTCACCAACTATGAATCGCATTATAAGATGTGATACTAGATCCAGGACACTATCTTTGGATGCATGCATTGGGTCTGAGGACAAAAAACCCTTATGTAGCCTTGGACAAAAATCCTAGGGCAGCCTTGAAAGTCTGGGAAAATCCTGGAGCAGCCAGTCAGATCTAGGAAAGCAGGGAAAGATGTACCTACTGTTTCAAACCTTCCAAGGGGTAAGATGTTTGACTAAATGGGCCTGTGCTCCCTTCTGGTGTTCTACTCAAAAGGAGGAAATGGGGGGGGGCGGGGGGGAAGTGAAGCCTGTACTTCTCTACCACAGCAGAAAATTAGCACAGGGCTAGAATATTCTGTTGTCAACCAGGATCTGAAAGATATTAAAAAAAAAATCTAAATGCTACGAGTGGGATCCATCACACCAGCTTTAAATGTCTGCAGCACAGACATCTGAGCTAATCAGCCAGATTCCCTTAACAGTTAGCAGATGAAACAGGCACTTTAAAATATGACTTGTCTCACCTCAAAATAGACACAAAATCATGTGAGATGAGTCTGTAATGAGACTCATGAGATTTACATCTGTCCTCATCATCTAAAGTCAGGTAAAATGAAGCCCCATAGGATGGGGCTTCAGATACTCTATTTGCCCACACAGTGTCTGTATGGGTGTATATTAGCCCTCGTCACATGAATTCTGGTAAATGGGCTCAAGTATACTGACACAGCCATCTCTCAATTTACCCACATTCAGGTCTGCTGTCATGATTGATCTTACCACTGAGTATGCATCTCAACATCTAACTGCAAACATTCACTTTCTCATTGCAAATCAAGAAGCACAATTTATGTATTTTGTTCCTAACGAGATGAAGGATGATTAATTTTAGCTTATTTAGTTCTAAGTTCCAACAGCAAGGAAACGAAGGACTTTATTTAGACCTGCTCTTGGTAAGCCAGTAATCCAAGAGACCTAGGATTCCTACAACGTTAGGCATGTTGCTGTGATTACCAGATGGGTTCCCATTATCTTAGACACATTGCTACTACGACCAGATACCCTGTACACGTTGAGTTGTGCCCACAGAGTGTGGAGGTCCTCTCCTGTTACTGGTAAGTTCGAAATGAGACCTCAGCCATTAAGAGATTTACATCTATACCCTGTTCGTAAGGTGAATGATGACAGATCACAGAAAATGCATCTGTCAGACAAATGACATATTTGTAGAATTTCCTCAGATACAGCACACAATAAATATCCCTTCACTCTCAGAATGAAGACTTATCCGAGAGGTGGCAGCTTTTCATTTTATGTGAAAGGCTCTTCAGAAAATAGTTTCTCCAAAAGAGTGGACAGGAAAACCGAAGAAACCGCATGGTTTGCTGCAAAAACTAATACTCAGCACATGTTTGCCTGTGATAATGTTGTTATTCAGAACAAAATGGGAAAATCACTTCCAGGAGAAGCACTCAAGAGTTTCTCCAGTAAGGAGTCGAACTGTCTAGTATGCTTACATGTTGAAGCCATAATGGATGTGATCAAAACTGGAAAAAAAACCCCAAACAAAAAAACCCCAACCGAAAACCCCAGACATATCAATAGCTTTTACAGCAGGACTCAGCAGCCTACAATAACTGTATTTTGTGGTACTTTAAGTAAGCTCAAAAATCATACTGAAGGCTTTTGGTTAACATAAAATGATGCAACTCTTTCCACACAGCAACCACAGCTCCACGCTTCTATTAGAATAGAATAGCCCTAGAATCAGTGGCACCATGGGCTGCCACTGCTGCAGTTTTCAGCCATCTTTCTCAC
>NW_010387660.1:31364-35789 GCF_000710305.1 Buceros rhinoceros silvestris
CCGATGCCACACTGCTCTTCTGGTGCCACACTGCTCTTCTGCAACAGTTTAGAAAAAGATCTGAATTTATTTGGTTATTCAAAACCAAAAGGCCACAACTCCTTCCTGAAAAACTTAACTTGCTGGAGTGTGTCTTTTATTTTCCAGAGTATTTCTGGCCAGAATTCCCTGGCCAACTGAATGTTTTGAGCTTAAGGAAGACTGGCTTGAATAGAAGTGTTTCCTGTAAGAACTTTAAGAAATTCCTCCTCCTCCTCCCCAAAAAGAAGTTTAAAAAATAGTATTTGACAATGCATCCTTCCATGGAGTAGAAAAACAGTTCTTAGGGGACAATGACCTATAATACATTACAGCATGCAAGTTCAGGTTTATTTTGCAGTCTGGCATCAACAGTGGTAAGGTATTCAACAGGAAGATTTTTCCCACCTTCATGTGAAAAGGAGCTCTAGTAGCTAGAAGAACCTCTCTAAAAAGGAGGTATCCAGCCTGTCTGCCAAGTTCAATAGCTACCCTTGTTCCAGTGCAGCAAGATACAGCTTTAATGATTCTTCAGCCTCTTGAAAACACAACATACATACATCAAGAGCAAAAATTTTGCTTGACCTCAGAGAAGTAAGAGGTATGAGCTGCTAATGATAGCACAGCAGCTATCGCTCAAGTTAACAGTAATGCAAACCTCTGATTTCTACCAAGGATTCTTCCAACACAGGTCTGTCTTACTACTTCAGGGCAGGAACTGACATCAGGAGAAATATTTCCAGCACTGAATACTGTAAGATGGAAATCTTGTGCCCTGAACTACATTATATTTAACTTATTGACACAAAACGAGGCTTGAAGGGCTTATCCTTTGATAGCATCTTGCAAAAGGACACTGGCTTAATTTTCAAATCACCTTGTGCTCTTTCAATTCACCTTTGGCAGCTGAGACTCAGAGGTTTACTGTTATAGGGAAAGCACCAACGGTCCACACCATTTTCTTAACATATTTCTCTACCAACCTACAGAGGACGATGCATAATTTGCATTGTGCATATCATACCGGAGAGTTTGAACAACTACAATGAGAACTCTGGAACAATCTATCAGTATAGTTTTCTCTGAAGGACTAAAATTGAATCTTGCAAGGCCGGACATCAAAGTTGAAGAATTAAAGGCAATTTGAGCACGTGCTCTGTACACTGGTTCATCCAAGGTAACGAATCTGTTGATTCAAGGAAAATGTCTATTTTAAGACTGAAAAACGACAGGTCTGAAGATCTGCTAATCTGCCATTGTGAATGCCTTGAAGAGGCAGGCTCTTTAGGATAACTGTGATGACAGGCTGCAACCAGGACTGAAATTGCTGAGTCCGAAATGTTGACTTTAGGACAATAAAAAACACCCTGAAGAATTTTAAATATCAGACACTGCTGATTATATTAACTAGAGTGCTAGACACTGAAGTTTTATCCACCTGCAACAAAAAGAAGAAAACAAAAGGCTTGGACCAACACTGTCCTCCATGCTCTCCTACAGAACACAGTGGGACTACAGTCATCTACTTATTCCAGGAAGAAAGAAAAAAAAAAAAAGGCTTATTTTTAGGGCAAAGAGTCCATGAGATACTCAAACACATTCAACAAATGTCTCCATCCTTGGTGATTTAACTCTTAAAATCATTTGAATGTCAAACACTGCATGTGTGGCCACTTCAAAACCAGATCTTTTCTCTTTCTGCAAGGCAACAGTCTGTCAAAGTTTTAAGACTGGGCATCCTGTCCATTGTATTGCACTCAAATCTGAGCCATGTGGGTGACCTATACAAGAAAGGAATCCTGGTTATTAGCAGACCTCCCTACCAGGTGCTTTGCTGGGCAATTCCACTACTCTTCTAAATTATGCTTACTACACTCATCTAAAATAAGCCAGCAAATCCTCAGGAGGAGGAGGCAATCAAGTAATTAAAAATCAACAGCCCTGGTCTGCTCTCTGCAGCAATCCTTCAGTGAGGTGTTGAGCCACTTTCCTTGCAAAGCAACATCTTCAGCTGCAATGCAACAACTTTACTTTCAGGCATATCTAAACTTGTTTTTATCTGGCACAGTACACCACAGATGGGCGCTCCAGTGCTGGGTACAAGAGCCCAAGGGAAAACCCAAATGTAAGATCACAGTAGGATCACAGCTGATATCCCTGGGTTCAAAGGGAGATCAACTGCTTCACTTTCTACATTGCAGGAAGATGGTAACATCATCAACTTTATACCAATACCTTGCATCACTCACCCAAAACAGAAATAATACATAACCTTATTATTTTTATTTAAAATGAAACACAATGGTATGTCAAGTCATAAATATGCTAAAGCTGTAATTGAAATCTGAGACAGTCTCAAAATATGTTTAAATTAGCAAGTGGTAAATGCAAACTTAACTTAGTGCAAAAACTCCCAAGCATCTAGGAAAAGCCATTTAATTCTAGGCCAGTATTTACCTCTTTTTGGAGCTGCGTTCTCGGCTTCTCTCCCTGGAACTATGCCTGCTTCTATGATGGCTGCGACTCCGGCTGCGGCTGGTAGAGCGAGACCTGTGACGATGACGTTTCTCACGGGATTTGGAGCGAGTTCTTCTCTTCCGTTCCCGGGAGGCTGAGCGAGACCGATGTCTGCGGCGATCTCGGGACCTAGATCTAGGAACAGTAAAGACTTAAAACAGACACTGCATTCACCTAGCTACTGTACAGAGAATGGTCTGCCATGTTCAGAGCTATTGCACTGTCTTACTGCAAGCAAACAGAGGGGGAAAGCAACATAAGAAAACCTACAAACTCCATGGTGAGTAATGCAGACAATTTTACAGCTAATTAATGACTGTATGTATGGTTACCGCGTAGCCAATTCAGGCTTCTAAAATAATTAAAAATAGGGAAAAAATCTAATATTTTAAATTTTGAAGTCTTACCTTTATCAGGCAAAGTTGTAGAACTTTGTGACGCAGTGATCATCTGCTAGAACCTATGTATTATGATGTTCTGAGAAAACAGGACTATATCTTTCCCCATAGCTATTGCAATATAACAAGTCTGGAAGGTTCTAAATATCATATAAATTCACAATCTATTTAATTATTCTTAACTTGCTCTGCAACAATACTTCACTGCTGACCTTCAACTGTGTTGGTTAGGAAGAAAAGTTGTAGTACTGATGAGTCATCTGTTGGTTAGGATTTTGAGAACATGGGTTTTCACCAAAAGGTACTAACCACAAGCCTCTGTTTTGAAGAAAGAGCAATTCTCTGTGTTCTAAGCATTATTTGGGTCAAAAAGTTGCATTGTAGTAGCCACAAAACAGATGTACATGTATAAACTCAGCAGTATGGTAATACTGTATAAACACACAGAGGGGTGATTATGTAACCGAATGCTTTGTCTGTAAATATGGGCATCTTAAACTAATAGAGCTAGACAAACTTAGTGATGTTTCAGCTTGTGAAAGGCTGCCTTCACTGACAATACTCCTTGTCTGCAGATTTATATACCTTTTGGCATGCTTGCTGTGGGATCTGGACCTGAAATAAATGGAAAATACAAAATAATAAGATTCTGTAAGAATAATTTATCAAATAAAGTACAGTTTAGTAATAATAAACCAGACTAACTGACCTGTTACTGGTTTGTTTTTTTTTATTTTGCTAGCAATTATTTAAAGGCCTTTAATTTGATGTAACATATTTACATCTTGGTAACATATTTACCAGGAAACACACCCCTCTGACAGCTGTTTTGTATTTGTTGGTTTTTTATTTATTTTAGAGCCACCATACTACAAACCCCCAAAACTACCTAATTTGCTTTTTTGTTCCCATCCCTCCCACAGAAAAAGCTTACAGTTCAAGTCAATACTCCCCCATTTCTTGTCAGGCACGCATTAACAGACTACAACAGATTTTTCAAAAGTTTACATTGTTAACCTCTGAAGCTAGCACATCAGGAGAACTGCAGTTAGGTTCCATCCTACTCTAGCCCGACAAGGCCTGTTTTGTAGGAAAAGAGTGAATAGTTTTCCTCAGTCATACATTCAACTACTTCCAATACGCAAAATGTCTAACATCTCTAAAGAACATATCTAACATCTAACAGTTGTTTAGAAACTCACATCTGTTAGGTCTCAAAACAAGGTACACACTTGAAAAGTATTTCATTTAAAGGCTATTTGTTAAAATATGTAGACACTTCTATCTGTACCTCTTAAAAAGGCTTTCTATGAAAACAATTCAGGTTTTAAGAGTTAGACGTGAAATTCACTCTTACAAGTTCCCAGAGAATGCAGACTATTGTGATTTTGCACATAGTTCTGCATCATAGTTTTTCCATTAAAATTAAACAGGTCATTGTGTATATGCAAAACAGATCTCTACCTCCTTAGTTTCTCCCTTTCTTCTCTTT
>NW_010387660.1:35861-55264 GCF_000710305.1 Buceros rhinoceros silvestris
CTTTCCCTCTCCTCTCTACGTTTCAGACGCTCCTGATTTCGTTTCTCCTGTTTATCAGCCACAATCCTCTAAAAGCAAAGGAATATAGTCATTATATTACATTTCAAAATTTTTCAGATGAAGGTGCTATAAAAATTATCTAGACAGTTAATACTCAGTTCTTTCCCTCATGTATATTCCCTTTCCCTCGTGTATATTATTCCCTCTCTCTTCCTCAGTATATATATTTCTTTTCTTCTCCAAGAAACAGAAGTTATTGCAGAAGAGCTGCAGCAAATAGATGGGTGTTACATGAAGACCTGAAATACGTAGTTATATTAAGTTTTCGACCAAAGAGAATTCAGAGCAGTAGGTCACGCCTTGAATATGAGAGTTTCCATGCCAATCCTATCGTATTTTGGACATTGGGGAAAAGTAGAAAAGAATTGTCATCAGGAAAGTTAATTGTTTTACTAACTCCTTCAGCTATGTTGCGATATAAAGAAATCCTTTGTCTTAAAAGGACTTGCTTGGGTTGATACCCAGTTTTGAGGCTACTTGTTTCTGTATTGTGAACGTGAGATATGTAATTCGAGAGAATGCTTCAGCTGACAGCCCCCAGGTTGAACTCACTACTACTGGGGACAAGGCACGCTCAGTAGAGGGCCCTCAGATGTGGAACTCACAACTGGAGATCTGGCCAAACACAAGTCTTGCCACCTTCTGGACATGATGCAAGAAATTCAACTCTTTGTAAAGACTTTCTTCTGAGATGTGGAATTGCCCCAGCAGCATCTTGATTAGATCTCTGAGGAGAGCTCTGAGGAAGGAGGGGATAGTTATTGTTTTCTTTTTTTGTTAGCGAAGTACTTAAAAAGATTACTTTATTGATGCTTTGGGAATGTGAAGTAATTATCCATGCATTTTTTCTGAATGGTGTAAATAATGAGTTATTTTGACCCTTTATGTCAAATTGTATCTATACGTCCTGGTACACTATCAGTAATTTAACTACAAGCACAATTTCTCATTCAAGTGACTCTTTGCATAATTTCATGGAAGGATGAGAGAAAGCACACATGATCTATTCTAGACTTCTAAGGTTTACAGCAACTATATTTAGGACCCTAATTGCCAATACAGTCAACAAAAAGAGTTAGGCTTTCCAAAGGGTAGGTCATGGTATTCATGCCAGACAGCTGGAATATTATGAAATATAAACCAAGATAATTTACTCAAACTCAGTAGCAGCATTTTCGGCTTTTAGAGCTTCAACTCATTTAGCTATTGTTTTCAGTGATTTCCACAGTCAAATGCTTAATTGAGCCTTGACCTCCAAAATGTGTGTAGTAAGAGCCATAAATGGCATCACTGTCCAAATCCATCCTCTTGAATACCAAAAGCCTAGAATATAATTCCAATAAGACTTTCTTCCAGCACATGATTTCTGGTCAAGATAGCGTTGTTTAGGATAATATTCCAACTGGATTTGAAATCTAAGCTATAGAGAACATGCAACCTCCCATAACAATTATTTTAATAGCTAGCCTGATTTCAAAACATACATCACCTTGTATTCTGACTAGCTACAGCCTTCAGTTGTTCGAACTTGTTTATTTAATCTATTGTCAGTTAAGCTTAAAAGCCTTCAAAATTACTTGAAAAAAGAAATCTTTAGTTGTTGTTACCTATAGAATGAAATTCACCTCCTAATATTTGTCTGGATAAAATAAACAAATTGAGTTTTAGTTTTTCACCATGCAGCAGGCTGCTTGAGCTCCAGGCATTTCTGTAGATCTTTTTTGAAAACTTTGCCATGTTTAATCATCCTCCTTTATGTACTGGTACCGAAAATGAGGATTTCAACACCAGTCCTATTAATATTTTATCCCAATTAAATAAAGTATTAGGCCCACTACATATTCTTGTATTTTCAAGCGTCTCATTATTACTTTTAGCCAATCAATTGGCTAAAAATAAAGATCATTTGGCTACCTCCTATGACTGGTAAATATATTTCAACATCTCTATTATTCAAACTACAGTTCTCCATTTTACAAGCGGAACTGCACTCTTTGTTCCCAAGACGTGTTTTAATACACCTCGATGCATAAGAGGTCATCTTATCAAATTATCCAGAGAAGATGCTAGATTAGAATGTTTAGTGCTTTGTGGACTAATGAAAGCCCAGATTTTCAAGTACTATGAAGAAATTCACATGTCCAGAAACATTCCATTGAGGTTGCTTGGCAAACAATTAACTAGGAGCACATGCATATACACACACGAAAATGTAAGAATGACTCACCCTGAGTTCCTCAAGCTTCTCTCTTATTTCAATAAATCCTAAATGTAGTTTTCCTCCAAAATGATCAGCAAGTCGTCGGTCATTGTCATGAAGACCAAGATAAGCCGAACACACTTCACAAACCCGCAACTTCTGCTGCTGGAAGCTGGAGGCAGGCATAGAATTCCTGTATACTTCCTAGAAAAAAAATTTGCTAACTGTTTCTCAGTGCACAAAATACAGAGATAACACTTTACCAAAAATACACTACAGATTGAAAACTGAATTCAATTTACACCAGCACACTCTTCAGTTAATTCACACTGTTCATAAAGCAACTGTTTATCATTAAAGTTCAATGCAGGATCCTTACTCTGAAGGTTGGAGATATTTAAAAGCAGGACATCAGCAACTGCTTTTGCAAATTAAATGATGTGAGGTGATTATCACCTTTACTTAAGATCATACTAATTAGAAGGATGAACAACTTTTTCCTATGCATCAATGAGTATGTGTTAACATAGTGAAAACATTGCACCAACTTAAATTCTGAATCCAGTTTAAAAGAGTAGTAGTTTCCTGAGAAATCTGTCTGCATTTTAGACACTAAACAAGTTAGCCAAGCAAAATTTATCTACAGATAGTCAGATGACAGACAAGCCAGCAACTCCTCTGGTACCATTGAAACAACTGCATATGTTTGTTTCCGTAAATTTAAGTATCTTGGTGAAATACACTATGGAAAAGCTCTTGATGAGTTCTGCTACCCGAACATTACACAAGGACCATTTTTTACTTGCCTGACACACAAGCCATTAACTAATCATCTTTCAGTGAAGACAATCATTTGCTTCTCTGAAGCTTTCAGGTATGAGCCACATCAAAACACCCCGGGGTGCAACAGAGCGGCCACAAGAGCCATGAGACCAAGTGAGATAAATCAGTCCAACACACACCCACACACACACACAATTGTAGTGTCCACAGATACAACTGGCAAATTCAGCTAAACTAAAATACATCATCCGTGGAGGTGAGTATGATTTTAATAGTATAAGAGTGTATTTAAAGCTAGAAACTTCAACTGTTCAGGATGACACAAAGCAAAATTTTGCAGTTTCAAATGAAGCAATTAGTTAAGGAAGTGACAGCACATAAGACATCTTGCAAAGATGCCAACCAATTTAGTATTGGACCCTGCCCTCTCCACTCCCCAAGCCTTACACAATCGACTTACTTCTGCTTCTCTCTTCTTTACTCGAGCCTTCTCCACTTCATCCATTACTTTTTGAGATTCTTCCACGTTCCCATCAGCTCCAAGCTGCTCTACTTTTGCCAACAGTTTCCCAATTTCTTCATTCAATTCATGAACTCTTTCAGCCTTGAAAGACAAGGAAAGGCTTAACACAGAGAATGCTTTTAAATTACGGAAAACAATCTGAACTGCTACTGAGTTGTTATATGCCAAATGGGTAGGATAGAATTAAAAGAAGCATGCAGAGAACTTCTCCAGCTAAAAGTGAAACAGAAGTTGCATCATGTAAAAACACACAGAGAAAGGGTACATTACCAAGTTTTATGTACCAACTTCAGAGCAGGACTTTATGCAGAAACTTCAAGTAATTCATAATGTTGTCTATACTACACAGTCCTGCAAAATCATTATTTGTACAACCATTCCTTCTAGCACGTGCATATATATGCAGAAGGTACAGTAATAGTCTTTTTCCAGTCAGAAGATCTAGAGAAAACCATGTCAAATTTTGTTTACTTTACAGATGAAGTTTTGATCAAAAAGTGTAAGAATGACTAACATTTGTATGGCATGGTGTAGGGGTAAATCATATGTCGCAAATATTCAGGGCAGACGATGCAACAACAGTTTATGTGTACACAAGGCCTTTATTAAGATACAACTGCAGCAGACTGCTGCAGCCCCTACACACTACAAATTCTAAGTGCTAACTGCGCAGCTTCTTCCTTATCACATCTATTTATAGTTTCTAAGTTATCTTACGTACTATGGCTGGATTGGTTTCAAGTTCACTGTCCTGCCCAGAGATGAGCTGGCTTTCCAATCACCCATTGACACAACTTCTCTGTCTCCTCCTAAATAACACACCTCCTGCTGCTGACTGACAGCAGGCTTACAGGGCTGCTTCCCAGACCGGCCGGGGGGTCACGCCCACAGCATGATATCACAGAGAGTCAAGTTTCTCAAGCCCAAAAGTATCAGGTCTCTTCCCTGTGTTCTCCTCTCTGTGCTTTAAATGCAGTTTTGGGAAGGATAGCAAAAACATCCTATGTTTTCCCTTCCTCAGCATGAATTCTCTGATTGGATAGCTTGCCAAAGCCTCAAGTTGGCTCCTCAATAAAAAAGACCTTCAAAGAGATTTCAGTAACAAGTTTTGCACGCTTACTTTAGCTGCAACTTCAGCACTGATCTCTTCTTGGGTTTCTGCTAGTCTTTTCTTAGCCACTTCTGTTCTCCTGTCACAGTCTGCAATAAATGACTGCAGGTGGTCCATTGCCTAAAACAGCAATAAAGAACACCGATCAACGCTGTCAAGAACATGAATACTTCATTAGCTGTAACACCTTCCAGGTTTATTAAGATTTAACTCAGCAAAACAGTAATCTAGCAGTTTACGGTGACTAATCACATATATGAACATGCAACATTTACAAAACCATAGTCTACATGTTGTCATAGTTGCAAGAATTCGCAGAAATTTGGCAGTGAATCTGTCTTCCATCTTCTCTAAGTGAGCATTTCTAAGTTGCATTAAAATTCTTCAAAGGATATTCAGGCTGACCTCACCCAGCCAATATATGCAGTATTTTAACTTTTTTCACTAGAGTTTTATGCTATTAAGCATATTAACACAATCCCTCCAAAGAGCAATAAACCCCAACCCTTTTTGTTCTTGTGAAGACTAACTTCCCAGGAGGGAGTTCAAAACTGTATTATCAAACTACAGTGTACTGAGACATCGCACGTGATTTGTCATTCCCAACGCAGAGTTACTTTCTTCAATAAGTACAGGATTTAAGACTCTCTTCAAAGCATACACAGCCTTAACATCTGCTTGGTAACACTAAGAGACCATCCAGCTTTATGACTGATTGTTCTGTGGAAGACTGTTAACAGTTCTACATAGTGATGAATACCAATACAAACTAAACACTTGTGTATCTTCATGAAGAGGCATGTATTTTTTTATGTAACTGTGTCAAGGACTTCTACAAAATTACTTTTCAAATCTTTTCTTTCTGCATGTATTAAAACTTAACTTTTGTGGCTCAGTTTATCCACCTAGATACACAAATTGCGCTTTCTCTCCACCATTAAGACAAAATACATACATCAAGCTCAAAGAAGAAATCTTGATCTTTGGATGCTATTTCATAGTCTGCCCTCAATGCCAGGTCATGCACCTTCAGACATTCTCCAAGGTCCATTCTCTGAAAAGAGACAGAAGGCAAGTGGTGTAACTCTTCAGAAGTCTTACAAGGAACAAATTTAGCATGATTTTCTTTAACAGTCAAATATTCTGAAGCAAATCATCTCCCCTGTAGGAACGAAAGGACAGTTTAATAAAACTATACAACAATACCACCCTTTCAATAAACACACGTGAATCGGGAAATAATAAAAACAGACAGAATGAACAGCTTATCCCAATGGCCGTTTGCATTACAAAACATGATTAATATCTTGCAAAAATCTTGTATTACTGAAAGTTAAAAAAATTACTGAAGTGGGATACCGTGTTAAAACAGCTAATTAAAACAGCTTAGGAGAACCAAGCTCCCTGCAAGTAACTGGCAATGAAGTGGTTCAATCCTTGATATGAACTGCATGCACACTATGATGTGTGTTCCAGTTATATTCATCACCTGCAATAAGTACAACCACAGCACTACTGTAAGTGCTGCTTAAAAACCACTCTTGAAGCACTTCAAGTAAGATAGCCAAAAATCAAACCCCAGCAAAACATTCTGCAGATGAATGAAGGCGAGGTGAACGTTAAACTATGTTTAAGTAGCAGGGAAGAAAAAGTATAGATATTTTACTTGTAAACTAAAGCTGTTCATGCCTTTTTCCTGCCTTTCCTAGAACTTAAAGCAAGCTGCATCACTACTCTTGCACACAATGCCGTTGAGAAGAGTGCTCAGAATCCTACTGGGTAACAAACACTGTTTAAAAATTGAAATTTGCATACCACACAACACAAGGAATTCTAATTCAATCTGTTTCCTGAAAGTTTGTTTTGTAATCAAGACAGCAATGTGCATATGACATAAACCCACCCCAAACGAAACAACTACAACAGAGCCCAAAACAACATCATCAACAACAAAACCTCAAAACACCCCCCCCCATAATCCCCACAATTTGTAATAGAAACAAAATTAAACAAAACCAAGGTATCCTCTCTGCAAAAGCAGGCGCTGATGTAAAAATCATCCCCACAATTTGTAATAGAAACAAAATTAAACAAAACCAAGGTATCCTCTCTGCAAAAGCAGGCGCTGATGTAAAAATCACTTAAAGTGATTACTATTTGCATCACTTAACCAGTAGTTTTGATTATGTCTGCTTTTGGCACTGTTTACTTAAAAAATAATCCTTTATGGAAGTTGATCTCTGATGGAAAAAGCTGTTACTGCTTTACAGTAACAGTTTTAGAACCAAAACTTAAGGTAATTTAATAACCTGTGTTGTGAGTTTTTTAACTAAAAGAGGAGTGTTAACTCAAACCGCTGCAGTTGCTTTTTTTTTTTAAAAATAAACAAAATACTTGCATTTCAGTAGCAATTCAAGCCTCACAACTACAATATAAAAAACAAGCATCAATTGTTTTTAACTTCTCAAATAATCAGTTAGACGTTCCAACAAATACCTTGAAGTAGTTTTTTGGTTTATTTCAAATATTAGAGACAGAAAAAAAAACACTGCTCAAACAGAATTTTGAACTTGAAAGTTGTTGACAAACTGTGGTTATTTAAATACCCTTCGGTCACCATAAATCTGTTTTCCGGAAAACATTTGATTGCAATAGAGAACATCTGATTGCAATGCTAAGAAAAAGATTAGCTTTTCCTTTCGCAGCTACACAGGACCTCAGCAATTTTGTTAACTGATGCAAATCCACAAAGGCCTTAAAGCTGAGCAATGTATCACACACGCCTATTTCCAAGTCATTAGATGCTGACATTATTTAAACTGCAGCTTTCTGTCAGGAAAAGTTCTTCAGTACTAGGAAAGCAATATGAAAGAACATTTTAAAATTATCTCAAAGCTAGACACTTAAAAATCCTCCTGTAATTGTGAATTGTCTTTATGCTGATTCATCATTGTACTGATAAAGTGTTTAAGGTTAAACTGTAAAAATCAAGGCCGATCCTGGTTTAAGTGAAGCATTCCAGTTCTAAATGCATAGACGAGGCTAGTGTCTTTAATAGATCTGAGCAGTATGACAAAAGCTGAAACACATCCATCATAGCATCAGAAAAATGCTATTTTAATATGCAGTCTACATATACTCTCAATAAATGCATGAAATAAATGTCCATTACACTCTTGAAAAACAGAGTTCACATGACATCATACATTTTCTGGTTTTTTCTTCTTACTGAGAATTGTGAATCCATAGTCTGAAAGGATAGTAATTACTCTCAGCCAGCATCATTATTGAAAAAAATTTCTGTCCTCCCTTTATCACGGTGCCACGCCATGCTGGTACACCTGCCTGTGAGAATTGTGAATCCATAGTCTGAAAGGATAGTAATTACTCTCAGCCAGCATCATTATTGAAAAAAATTTCTGTCCTCCCTCTATCACGGTGCCACGCCATGCTGGTACACCTGCCTGTGCAGTTCAACACAATCTGGGTACTACAAAGGTAAAACACATCTTGGCAAAACAGAGGTAATTTTCCAGCAGTGTACCTTTGTCCAACTTGCCAGGCAGCCACACATACAGATGTGATGACAATATCTAAGAGGCAACGAAGTAGTGGACTTAAGCAGCTAGGACTCTTACAGTATCAAGATGTCACTTCACACACTCTTGAATAACTTTAGTGATATTAGCAGCAATTTTGGAGGTGAGAGAGGTGTTACAGAGGATTTATTTTTGATAGATGTCTCAGCCAGAAGACAGGAAATTTTGGTTCCCCATCCCCTCTTTGATCAAACAAATGCAGCCTTATAAATACATGGTATAACAGTCAAGGAGCAAGAGCAAGCAGGTACAAGAGAAAATGATTCTTCTTCATTAGCTTTGCTGCTAAAATATTCTATTGTTGTTGGAATTGCTCCTTAACATAGCCTGTACTGGTTTTGGCTAATCCTTTGGAAGCATCTTCACAGAAATATTACTACTAAATGTCTTTCTTAAAAGTTCTGTGTAGAGAGACATAAAAAAAATTTTAAACTCTTAAACCACTTTCCGTATTATACACAAAATCAAGCTAAAAAGCACTTCTGCTGCTTTAAGTTATGCAACATTGGGCAAAGACAATTCATTTCGGGGATGATTTGTTACTGTCAAAAGTCTATGCTGGATCAGGATTGCTGAGGACCTCCACAAGCACAGAGCAGCTCATACTGTAATTCAGCCCTTAAGGCTAGCTGCAAAGTAGATGGACAGTGGATGGAAATGGACAGAAGATACAGTAAGACATATTATTTTCATCTTCCACATGTCCACCTTGGGATTTGATGCCAAGTCATGTCCGCTCACAGCGGCAAAGAGAAAGCATGGTAGTCAGCCACTTAAAGATCAATCACATTTGAAACAGTAGATGGCTATGAGGGAGACTAACGTTTGTATGTTGAGCTCCTAATGAAGGCTTAAAAAGAATCCTTATCAACTCTTTTTGACTGTTGATACACTGACTTTCAGACAGACTTATAGTACTCAAAATGATTTACAGACAAGTCCTGATGAGTAAAGCAAATGAAGACAGGTGAGAACAGGCTTCATGTCTCACGCTAGAACATAACTGAAGTTTATTTGAGTATGTGAAGCCATGCTTTGGGGCTTTTTGCAGTCACTGTACTTTTCCTGAAGATTAAAACCAATAAAAAACCCTAAATATTTGGAGAATCTTTCTTACAAGTGAAAGCTATTGCTGAAGATCAGTCTAGAAAATAGTCTAGGCAACCACATAACAAAGCAGGATATCAAGAGCCCTTTTACTATTGATGAGCTCCGAAGAATCTAGTTTCTTCTACTAACAACTTGCTAACCATCTTCTGTAACACTTTTTATCTCTCAGTGTTAGATGGGCAATTAATGCTACTTGATAACCCAGAGCTGCAACTGATCTTTCACTCCAAACAACCTTGTATTGAAATGATTTAGTAATAATTTTTGTCATCCCAGCCACAAAATGGACAGAATGGTATTAATACAGAAATATGGATTACATAAATTTACTTTAACAGAGATGCACAGCTCTATTTCCATCAAATCAGGTACAAAAAGAGAATCACATGGGTTAAGTATAAATAGACAAGGAATAGCTGGCCAAGGACTTAGACAATACGGAATCTGAAGTGTTTATCTGCAAAGTAAGGGAGCACTTAGTAGCTGACACTTATAACCAAATCGGAGACTAAACTCAGCATGAAATTAAGAAGGCTTTCTTTTCAGATCTTGAGTACCTGCAGCAAAATTCCCATTTTGGCACTTTTATAACTAAACCACATTCCTTTGACATCAGAGGTTAGATTAGTGAATGTACTCTATCTGGAGTGCTCTTTTCTGGAGCACAGAAAAGCCGAAGCTACTTAAAACACAGAGGGCTGATGTTGAGCCAAGTGTGACATAGTAGAACACACTATCAGTGCTTCTAAAAACAGCAAGCATCTTTGATAGGTTTTGAAAGAAGACACTCTGGGCAGTGTTTATGTAGAGAATTCTTTGTAGCTGTATAGATACCCATACCAAAGCAGTTCACATTCTGCAAGAGAAGGACTGTTTGTTTGTTCGCTTAGGGAGATCTGAGACTGAACAATTTTTTATTGGAAGAACCAGATCTCTCCCTTAATCAAGCTGCCAAGGCAGATACTGAGGTTTGTATGAGAAAACCTTTGCTACCAACAGAAATAAGCTACAGATATACTCTTTGCTGAGACATTCCCTGTTATGGAAGTCACTTTTCATCCATATTAACAATTTTGTTCTGACAGACTTCTGGACTTGTGATAAAGCCCATCCTTTCTTATAGGCAACACATGTTCAGAAGGGGAGGCTTTAGCAGGCCTGAGGAGAAGGACTTGGGGATGTTGGTCAAGGAGAAGCTCAACATGATCCAGCATTGTGCACCTGCAGTCAACTGGGCTGCATCAAGTGTGACAAGCAGATCAAGGGAGGTGATTCTCCCCCTCCACTCTGCCCTTGTGAGACCCTCACCTGGAGTACTGTGTTCAGCTCTAAGGACCCCAACACAGACTTGTTGGAGCAAGTCCAGAGGAGGGCCACAAAGACAATCAAAGGGCTCAGACATCTCCCCTTTAAAGAAAGCTGAGGTTGTTCAGCTTGGAAAATTCTGAGAAGACCTTATAGCATTCTTCCAGTACCAAAAAAGGGCCTACAGGAGAGGGACTTTTCACAATGGTATGTAGTGATAGGACAAGGTTGGTAACGGCTTTAAACTAAGAGGATAGACTTAGATTAGATAGAGGGAAGAAATTCTTCACTGTGAGGTCAGTGACATGCTGGAACAGGTTGCCCAGAGAAGTTGTGGATGTCCCCTCCATGAAAATGTTCAAAGCCAGCCTGGATGGAGCTTTGAGCAACCTAATCTAGTGAAAGGTATCCCTGCACATGGCAGGGGTTTGTAACTAGATGATCTTTATGGTCTCTGGCAACCCAAACTGTTCTGGGATATAATAATGTGTGATTTATATCCTCTGACTCCACTAATGGGGCTAACTTTAGTAGGACTTCACTAGCAGGAAACAAATACTGAGCTAAAAAGAGGTAGACATTAAGTTAAAGTCCTTAGCAACCACTGAAAATTCCAGGTGTCTTTGGAAGTATAATACTTTAAAGACATTTCTAACTATAATCACACTTTTGAAGACTTCAAGTCCTTGGAATACACCTCCACTGAAAGACAAAGCTAGCAGCAGTCTTTCTTGTTTTTAAATGAGATATTTGAGTTTTTACATGGTATTTGGTCTTATAGCATGACTGTATAATATATTAACATTGAAGATAGATAACCATACAGAGTAACAAAAAACTACTTCACCTAGATAAATTAAACTCATTAAAATGGAACATGGTACAATCAGCTCACTCTCCTGGCACCGGTCAAAGAAATTACAAATGTGTTTCAAGAGACTGAAATGATCACTTGCTGAGACATCAGAGCACTTCACAATTCATCACCACTGGCCTGAAGGCTACAGATTGAGGTACCTTATGCAAACCTAATTTAATTTGATTTTGCAAAGCTAAAGTAGTTCACATGATCAAGTCAGTCCTGAAACAAAAAACTGATAGCCTCCGGCAGAATGCCTACTTTTTTAGCTACAGCAAATAATCACACTGGCACACCTAAGTTTTCAGCATGGAAATAGTTCCACTGAACCAATGGGACTACTGGCAAACAAATCAGCTCCAGATTAAAACACCTATTTGCAAATCTGTGAACTCTCCAAACTTCTCCACAGTGAAAAGAAGTCTAGAGAGTACAGTCAGGGAAGCTGAATGGACTCAGCCCACCTTGAGATGGATACCCAGTGGCAGGCAAAGCGAATCTTTCTCTAGGCTCTGCTGACTGGATCCCTTCTGACTCCAGCGCAAGCTTCAACACCTAGCTCCTCAGCTGAAACCTAAATTTAGATGTCTCAACCTGGAGCTGAATTCAACCCCTAATAAGATTAAAGTTAATCATGTATTAAAGCATATTGCTAAACCAAGGTCTCAATCAATATTGTTTTAGTCAGCAAGACTCCTGAAGAGCTGAGTGCAATAAATTCAAGAGCACTTAAAGGTATGCTTAACTGCAGGACTGAGCTGACAGAGCACACTTTGAGATCTGTATGAATAAAATGCAAGAAGCACGGTTCCTCAACAAATACACATAAATACAAACACAAAGGTAATCCACTGACCAGAAAGAAGTTTCTCAATCATGGTTTGCAAGACAACAAACAATAGTTGTGATTTTTTTTTTAACAGGGAAGCACAACCAAGCTAATAAAAAAGCCAGATTGCTGCAGAAGTGTTGAACTGCTTGGGCTCTTCAAAGACAGCTAGTGGGTTACTATAAATATTTAGGACACTAGTACTTTTAACCTTACTAAAGGTTATTTGCTTTAAATCTTCTCACCCTGTCATTTTCATTAGTAAACAGCTATTCATTCAGAAACATAGAGAAAACACATTATGTAAAAACCATCGAAGTCAGCACAGAGCTTAAATCCAAAAAACGTTGCTTAGTAAGTTTGTACCATTACAGTGGAGTCATCTGACTCCTACCTATGTACCTTCAGTCCTAGTCTCTTAATCTAGATAATTCTAAACAAACATTCGTACTGTTAATGAAAAATATCTCAAGAACCATGGTTTGGAAAAAAAACCAAACCGACCTCAACCCCAAAACCCCACAAGCCTGATCATCAGCAAGTACTAAGGGGATAAGAAAACCCCACAATCTAAAGAGTGTTAACCTTTAAATAATAGTAATAAAACATTAATAAAAGTTACTAACTGTGAGGTACATTATTCAATTCAGTGTCTCAGTAGCCAGGGTTTACAAAGTCTTATTAATCGCTCATTATAAAATTCTCATCTAGAATGAATGATCAATCTCTTAAACCAGTGACTTATGCATGTGAACCATTGCCCAAGTGATCATTATGAAAAAGCAGAGCACCAAAGCATGAAAAAAAGTCAGTTAAAAATAAAAGGAGCTTTTGTGAGAGGCATTGGCAGAATCAGGTTCTGAACACTGTTCTACAACCTTGAATATAACATCTCTTCTGTGATCTTACCAATTAGCTTACTATGTGCCTCACACAAACTTCAAAACACATTTCAAATAAAAAAAAGATCACAGAGCTAATAGATTTGGAATTAGAATTTAATAAACTGAAAGAGTACACTACATTTTATCTTTGTTTACATTTTTGCTGTTGGAACTCACTATTCTATGTATGCCTTCCATGCAGCCCATTATTCCCATTGCCCTTAGAAACAGACCACAAAAAATCCAAACCCGTGCTCTGTTTCTCCCCTCAAAGAGACAGAAAATCATCTCCTGCAGGCACTGAGACACTTCTGACTGCTTGACTTGGAATTTCAGCAGAAACCTAGTAGAACAAAAACATGTCCCTAAATAGAAGTAAATGAAATAGGAATGTAACCAAAATCTCCTGATTTAAGTAGGGAACACCTGGAGCTTATTAACAGCCAACTAGACAATGCTATCCAGAAAAATGGAAAGGGAGGGTAACTGACACAGAATGAACTGTTGTGTTGGCAACAGCAGCTGGAATAAATAATTAAATTTCGAAATAAAGCTAATTCTTATCGCTTTACATTCCCAAGTAAAATATTTAGGGTCTCTTTAATGAGAACTTTATTGTTCCTTTAAATACAAACTACTCTGAGGAAACAAAACACAGAGAAGTGCAAAAGAAAACTAAAAAAATTAGGAAGCTGTGTGTTGTTGCCCATCTAGACACTGACATTTTCCTAGTAAAACTCAAAACTTTACTAATTTGTATGGATGCTTTTTTCCTGAAATGGTTCTAGTATTAACCAAAAGATAAATCTGATCAAAGATACTTAAGGAAAATACCTACTGTCGAGTCTTCTGCAGAAGCCTAGAAATAACAAAAGACTTCATACGGTATATTAAACATCAGCACACATTTCTTCTAGAAAGGAAAGAGATAATACACACCAAAATCTGGATAATAAAGTCTCCAATCTTCTAAGAGAAGTATACACACACTACTTCTACCAATACATACTGCAGCCTGGGGAACATGATTTTATCGTCAAGGGAAATCAATCCCTTTGCAGACTTTTGGATATTTTGCCATTAAGGAGCAGAACACACTAAATTAACAGAGACTACTCAAATGAATCATTTTGTTTGTCTTGCATTATCTGTGAACGTCCTCCTTGAGTGCGTTTGAAAGAGTGGATGGATTGGAATAGCATAGAAGTCTGCATTTTGCAGATGGGAACAGTAATGTGGAGGTCATAAGAATTGCACAGATTACCTTGTAACACACACGAAAAAAACCGACAATTCATGACCAGTATTTCACTGGCAATCTACTCAATGGAAAGATTTTACCTCCTAAAACGTCCCCAGAGAACTTACTCTTTCAGAAACATAAGATACTGGATTTGAATTTAAAACCAGAACAAAAAAACTCACTCAACCTTTGTTACCTACAATCAGCGATAAAGTGTTTAACCACACTACATGCTTCTTGCCCTTTTAACAACTGTGCTATTAAGAAAGAAGGTCCATTTCTTCAGACCCATCCTAGGTAAAAAGCAGGACATCACATGGATTGGATAAGGCCTGTCTGAGTCCCTTTCTACTCCTTCTACTAATATTAAATTTAACTGGATTAAACCAGTCCTTGTTTTTATGGACCCAGACTTACACCGTGGAACATATTTTGTCGTTCTATGACTAACTGCATTATGAGGACAAAAAAAAGAGAGACTGATATTCGCTGAATAAGCAGTTTAGTTTAGTACTGCAAGAGCATCAGCAAAATCCAGTATGAGACACAGAACTTTCATTGAGGACTTAAACTGAGTAAGGAGGCCCAACCTACATGCTTGGTCTGCACCGTAATAAGTATTATTGCATGATACCTAAGACTTTTTTTAGTTCTAAAGGTAAACATTTCTTACCTGCTAAAGACAGTCATTCTAGAAATCTTTGCTTATAGAAATTAGACTACACTGAAAAACTGAGAAATCGATGTTTTAACTGTATCTTCTTGTGGATTCTGACTAATGACTTTTCATGTTTGTATAACATGCTGTTACATCCCATATCTTCCCCCAACCATAAGCTATTTTGCTCATCACACAACCAAAACACTGGACAACATAACAGATTGGTGAAGAGGAACATATTCTTCTCCCTTTTCCCCCATTTTGTTTGGGCAGTAACATACAGAACAGCTAAAAAGAAAACTACATATCCACTGATACACAGAGCGTTGTTATCAATTTGTTATCACTATAAAATAAATGAAGCGAAGGTAATAAAGTATGTGCAAGATGCATTATCTTCACTGTGAATTATCTTAAGACTATGCCAGATGCACTATATTAACATCAAGACATCTGATTTTTGTGATATGACAGAACTTTGCGAAACAAAAGTAAAGTGTCTTTAGGGATAGGAAAAAAGATTTGGAAGTCACAAGACTTATGAAGAAGCTCAGTAAGCAGGCCTTTTCTATTCTGTTGCCTTTTTTATTATGACAAATGCTAAGGTTTCTAGTTCAGTTCTACTATTTATTTTGCCACCTCTTCCTTAGCAATTGCTTCTTAGCAATTACAGCTGTGCCTTCTTCTAGAGGGATTTTTAAGACCAGCAAGGGATGGCCTGTAACTACGGGTCTGTCAGTACAAGAACCAAAATTAGTAAAACAAACAAAATCAGTGTACGCATGCATGTTTGAATGCCTTTGATCAACGAGAAATGTTATGGTAATTTAAAATCACAGCTACTTGGAAAGCATATTAGAGGCCAGGTGACAGGTGAATCAGTTACCAAGTGTATGTTTTCAGTTTTCCATTTTGCAAATGAATTTCATTCTGAATGTCACTAAAGGGTCCAGTCAAGTTAGCTATTAGAAATGAATCAACACAGCGAATCAGTTATGCTTCAAATAATCCTTAAGAAAGGTTTTCCAGTACTTATTTTCCCCTCTGCCACAGGGTAAGAAAGTGTGCCAAGATGAATGAGAAAAGCTACTAATATGCAGCATTATGAATGGTAGGCACATGAGACTCTGCATATCATCACAATACATCTCTCTACAGTTAATTATTCTAATATGGTTAATATGGAACATTAGGTTAAATAATCCATGTGATGTAACAAGCCTTTCACAAAGAATAAGCTACCTTAAACAGGCATAGCAAGGGAAAGCATGGCCACGCTGACAAAGCATGTTAAAGCCCCTCGTTTGCTACTGCTTCGGCAGAGGAACCTCTACTACACAGTACACAAAAATACAAGCCAAGCAAGTTACTAATATCTCATAAAAGGAGACTTTCAAATTGCGATAGAATTTGTGAAAGTGGCACAGTAATTGGATATTGTACAGTGTCACTAGCATGTTAAATATATCCCAGCTTCTAGAAATGTAATTATTTGGACTTTCAACTGTTTTCACTAACGTACTTCTGAAGAAAGAAAAATCACCTCTCTTCCCTATACAAATATTTGTGTGGGATGTTTTCTCACTACAACAAAGTTTTAAGGAAGTAATTGAATAGTTTCTGCATAAATTATATTTCCTTTCTTTTCCCTATTAGTTGCAACTAATAGGAACTTAAAAACAATTTGTTATACGCAATAAATGTAGGTAATATATATTTCAAACTTTTACGTTACAGCAAAGAATGTAAAAATTAACTTAATCCATTAATTAGTTGTTTATAAAAGTTCCTCTGAATGACTCTTTCAGTTCCTCTGAAAGAGGACTAGATAGATACTTGCTGAAAACCATGAAATAAAAAAAGATACTACAGAGAGGAAATAATTCAATTCCTCCATTCTTATCTAAATAAAACACAAGATTTAGCTACATACAGTTCCAGAGAGCACATCATGAGGGCAGCAGTTGAGAAGGTGGCTCTTGCACACTCTGTCATCACTGAATTTGATTCGCTGGCGGGTTGTGTCACCTGCAATATAGAAACCAGCACATTCCAGGTTAGAAATCTGGGGAAGCCAGACATGTTCTGCAGGTTACATGCAAAGCTTTAACACTGCCTGTCACATAGTGAAGGTCTATGGAAACTAGAACTTAAAACACTGTATGTTTCTCTGCCAAATAACACCAAAAACACAAATATGTGTTTTAATGCTTTATAATGCTACTTAAAAATCATCTCACACTTCCCCTTCAAAAATGCAGCATGAAAAGTGCTTGAACCCAGAAAGTCAGCATTAGCTTAAAAACACTTCGCTACAACAGCATTTATTAAATGAGCTATATAACGTTCTAGTCAGATTTTGCATGAGTGATGTATTTGTATGCAACAATTAGCATATAAAAGCAGCCTCAAACAAAAAATGATACGCTTTGAGTCTTCGTTGAATCCCACCTGATACTGATTTTACGATTTTGCTCTTGGATGCAACGCACCCTCTTACTTCTGATGGGAGCAGCATGAAGAGTTGGCAGAAGAATGATTTTTAATGCTTACAAACCTGAAAAAAGTCAGTCAAACATACGGACATAGCCTATATGCAAAATTAGTTTACAGATGTTTGCATATCTCTATATCATAAGTCTTTTTTTTTTTTTTCTTTTCTACATGTTGTTTGTTGGGCCGGGAACATCTTAATTACATCTTCATCGTGGCAGGTTGTAGTTCCTGCATCAGCAGAAGCATCAACCTGCCCACACACGGAGGTCCAATTCCAAGTTTAAATAACCCCATCTTGGAGCAAGACCTAAAGTCTTCAGAACAAAGCAACCAGCTGGTATTTTGGGGATGAGGATGGGTATATGTTTTCCTTCGAGTCATAACATAATTGTCACTATTTGAGATTCGGAGGAGAGATCACTGCTATCTCTCTCTCTGTGTTAAGACACAGGCATGATAAACCACCTTAATCTCTCTCTGGATGCATCTATTTATTAATTTTTTAAAACGTAACAAACAACTTGTTAAGATCTCTAATCATTGAAAACCTACTGATGAATTACTGAAGCAAGGTGGGATGCTGGGATTAAAAAAGACATGCAATGAGTTCAGGTAGCAGCCTTTCCCATTTAATCTAATTATTTTGTTTAGATATTTTGCAGTTATTAAAGACTTTTTATGGCTTCATGACATGAATTACTGAGAATTTTGAATCTATTAATTCAAGAAGCCAAATGCATTAATGAGGTAACTATAACAGAGGGGAATAAAAAAATCAGATCTTATCAGTCAAACCTTTCTTGCTATTACATAATCAGATTTTTAAATATCAGTTCTCTGCACAGGATACTAATATGTAATATTTTTGGATGGACCAAGCTTCAGATTATTAAGCAGTTTCTAAAACCACCATGCGCTTAATTTGCCTGCAGGATACAATGGTTAAAACCTGTAATCCACAGGCTAAAGTAAAGATGCTTCGAAGCAGTTCAACAATAGGTTTTCTAGAGGGCGAGTGACCTTGCTGCTTAGTTATACTTACACTACTAAAAATTTAGAGCAATCCCTTTATAATCATGCCTGCTACTGCAGTAAAGAGTTTTGCTTTTTTTTTTTCTTTTTTAGGAGGTGGATCCATTTTTTTTTAAACACGTAATTGGTTTGTTCCACATTCATTAACACATCTGAAAAGTTATTGATAACTCACGGCTCGGCGAATGCGGGGCCTTTCTGACACTCCCTTGCAGATTGATGTAGGCAGGCAAAGATACATTGAACCTTTATAAATAAAACAAGGGGCCAGATTGTTCAGTTTGTATAGAATAATAGACTCTGCCAGCAATTTCAACACAGCATCTAGAAACACATGTTGACTGTAAAGATTCTTCTATATAAAGACACATGAACAAAATTAAGTATTTTAAAAAATACTAATAGCCTAGTAGCACTAACCTATCAGGAGTCAAGGAGTTATCAAGACCAGAAAATTGCTGAAAGACTCATGGTTCCTTAGGTAACGTTTGTAGGTAGCATTTTGACAGACATTACCTCAACATCTAGAGGTAGCTTTTTTCACACCTCTACTTCAACTAGGAACTGACACAAGAGCTGCAATACAGTCTTTTTTCATCTAAGTGGCTAGCATGATAATCACATTTACCAAACTGAGATAAGACAACATGGGGGGGGGGGGGGGACGGGGAAAAAAACCCCAGAGGAAGCCGAAACTGATTAATAAAA
>NW_010387660.1:55309-62377 GCF_000710305.1 Buceros rhinoceros silvestris
GATAAGACAACATGGGGGGGGGCGGACGGGGAAAAAAACCCCAGAGGCAGCAGAAACTGATTAATGACAGCCTCAAGAACAAGTTCCACATTTAACATTTTACACAATTATTCTCTCTGCACTGTGCCTTTGGTCTGTTATTTAAGAGACTTTCAGAAAGGCTCACATATACACAATATTCAGATATTTGTCTTTTCCTTCCCATGAAAAGCAGTTTCATACCTTTGCACTTCTTTTTAGTCTATGCTGTTTCAGAAGGACAGGTTTATCAGAAAGAAAAGGTGTCATATACTATGTCCTAACAATGACTGAATTTTGTGACCCTCTGGCAGCTCATTCCTGAGTCTGATAGTCTCAGAAGAAAATGCTGCTGTTTCTTAACGAATTTTGTGAGCTCCAACACCTCTAAATGATGCAGACCTGCAAACGTCGGCAAAGACAGGAGATGCGTTCTCCTGCTGACCTACCAATGAATCATCTTTAGTAGGTGATGACCTATGGTCTCCACGGGTTGCTGGGGATGGGGAGGGTGGAATAAGATCTATGGATCCACTATACATTTGACATTCAGCCTATAGCAAAAAAAGACTTCTGCAGACACCTTCTAAGTGTAAAAACAACATGAACAGATGTTTTCTTAAGCCAAGGACTTCAGTGGCATGTCAGATAACCACGACACTACTTCTCTTTGTCAAAATGCACAGAGGTTGATACACTCTTTGTATGGTCAACCAATCAAGTGAATGCTAAACAATGTTTGAGTATTAAAAAAAAGGCTTTATATATTCTGTAAGAGAGAAATAATATATCTAGGTACCAAGTAGTTGCAGTCATCTAAATTTTAGAAATATCTTTAAACATTTATAAAGGGGATGCTATCACTGATATTTCAGACCTTAGTACAAGTTCTATTTTGATAGGTAAATAATTAAATTAGCTCAAAATAGCAACTTATTTAACTCTGCCTCTGAAGAATAGCAGAGTATTCAACTACTTCATCTTTAGGACTCATGCTTATTAAAGAAATCAAAGGAATTTAGCAGGGCACTACAGAAGTCAACATCTAGAACTATAAGCCAACCCTGTGTTTCCAACTAGATTTTCGCCATTAAAAAAAACCCATTGTATGATTGGTAAAATTTATAAGGAGATATAGAAGAGTAATTAATTATCCTCAAGAAGCAGTAGCTTAGGTTTTACGTAAAGTACCTGGCCCAAACCACATTTCTGAAAGCGATTACTTTTCAGAGGAACGGAAAACTTTGGAACAGAATTTAAACCATTCAAGAAAAAAGCCAACTATCAAGGAAACTCCTACACTTGCACATCTCATATCCTCCATAAGCATAAGGGAACTGCACACTAGAGACACAAATATTAAAGAGATTATAGCAGTAATGTAAACTTTCTAAATGAAGTTTTCTAGTTTGCGTTAAACATGCTGACTACAAAAGTAACATCAATGTTCAAGACCAATGCATACTGATGATTAAGGAACGTCCAGAAGTTACAATCACCATGTACACTTGTACTATACAATTCACTTTGAATTCCCAAGTCTAACCTATTAACAAGCCTCCACAATGACATTCTTGTTCAGTATCCTTTAATTGCAAACCAGCAGAATGAACACATATATCAAAAATGCCTAACATTATAACATGCTTATAACAATTATTTGATCCAGCATCTCTTCTTATTCTGATGTATCCTAATACACTGCTAACAACAATCCCAGTGCATTGATGAGGATTACCCTTTAGAATCCAACTGACCTCTAATAACACACCAATGGTGCAATCCATGCCAAGACATGCTGCTGACTTCCTGCATTAAGCTACATCAACCAAAACTGGTTAGCTTTCTACTCCAATTTTTGAAGCACTGAGTCCTAACATGTTGGCAAAGGATTCTGAAATCTTTACTCACAAAGAGCTACTAACAGGGTGGAATATCATGTTAAAGACTGTGTATCTAATTTCACCAGCAAAGTAAGCCCTGTAACAAGTATTCAACATCATTATTTAATTGAGGCTTATGCAGTGATATAGTCCTGTTTCCACTGCAGACTGAACAGGCAGCTAATTCTGATATTCTTGTCACTAACACTGGACACATCTTTACCACAGCACCTTTAGAATAGAACATTTCTAAGTAGGATTATGTCTTCTTTAAACTATGACAGAATTAACAGTTGTGAATGCAGAATATAATGAAACAATTTTCTAGCTAATGCATTACAAGTGGAACAAATATAGTCATTATTTACTATGAGGTATCAATATGCCCATTTGCTACTTCATAAATGCCATTTCATACAGTGTCCCAAATCCAGAGGAGAAAAATTCCTCACGTCTGTCACTGTTCCACTCAACTCTATAACAAAGCCAGCAAATACACACAACTCACTAAACATGATAGTTGATCTTAAATCCTCCTGATCACTCTTGACTGACAAATAATCTTTAAATGAAATTTATGTGTTGCTACTACTTTCAGATTTCTGAGCTGGTATCAATTCAACATTTTGGATTGCTTTTCCAGAAATTCGTGCATACAGGTTTTTTTCTGCCTTTCCTTTGCTGCTGATCTGTATTTGAAAGACGAGCTATCAGAGGAGGCTCACGGCTCATGAACCTGACGTTCAGCCTGGAGCTACCCAAATGGCTAACAGCCCACCAGCAGAGGCCAACAGTGTATAGAAACGTCAAAAGCACACACTGCCTTTCACCTCCAAGTGTACAGCAAAGTGGAAAACAAAATTTATGTACCCTGAAAATTCCAACATCAACCACCCATCCTTAAGGACACACAGAAGCCTTCAATAATCCCATATGGAAATGAAGAAATCAAAAAAAGGGTTACAAGTTCTAGATAACACCTCTGCTACCGTATAAAGCACATCACCAAACATAAGATGACTCAGATAAGCACCAGGGGTGGGGGGTGGGGTGTAACTTCAACTCCTCCTTAGGAGGACATAAATGTAATACATTATTAATCACTAATAAGGATAACTGACGTGGGTGGTGTAAAAAGAAAAACTGATTAAGACATGAATAGATGCCGAAAGGCTATTTTAAGAAGATGAGGCAAAAGAGGTGCTGATTGACACTTGAATATGTATGGATTCCGTATATGTAAAGATACCAAAGATTTTCCTGCTAGTCACATAGCATCGTAGTTGTTAGGATGCTTGGGAGAACGTTTTTGTGACCACATGTAAGTCCCAGAAGCACACACAGATTTATCTGTCTCTTAAAAAGAATATTAACTTTGCTAGTTTTTCATATTTCTAGACCATAACCTAATTGTTACGTAGTGGCAATTATTAAAACAACAACCAAAACCACCAACACACTTCTTTGCAACAGTCAAGTCTTGGCAGTTTCAAAATCTGATGTTGTTCCAGGGCCATTCAGATCTGTGCCGTGCCTGCACTGCTGTCAGAAGTAGCGATCCTGCTCCACCCTCTGCTTCCAACCCACTCCTCACACTGACTAGTACTCACAGGGCAACGCAGAGCAAGTAACTGACCTGGCAGAAAATGAACCAGTTGAGCAAGATTAGCTGATTTAAGATAAAACAAGGTCTTTACAATCAGGCCTTTTAAAGAAAACTTGGCAATCTTTGCTCATTTCAGCTATATTTGGGGGAAAAAAAAAAATCTGGGGTACTAAGATAAATTGTTAACATTTCACTCAATTTGTAAATTGATTAAAACAGTTATGATCCTATTTTTAAAGGTTACTTCTGTTTTCTAGAGAATAGGAACTGCAAAAGCAGGGTTTACCTAAGCATACTATTAATAAAAAGTTCAATCAACTTTACAGTTGAAAAATAGCATTTAAAAAAATAAAAATCACTTTTCTATCAGCTTATTCCTAATATTGCTAAGTGAGAAGTTACCACAGTTGTGGTCATCAACAATAAATTCAACTTGAACTACCCTTTCAACTATTGACATATGTAATAAAAATTCATTTAGTTTAACTGCTAGCAGTAAAAATACAGTATGAAGAAAAATTCATATGTAAGTACGTAAGATTAGCACCTGGTCTTCAGCACTCCTTATTTCTCAGTATTTGGGAAACTCAAGCAATGTGTTCAGTAGTTTATATTTAAACCTCTTTTTAAGTGTGTCAGGTTATCAGTACTTGGAATTACATACTTCAGAGAAGATTTTTCAACCTGCAGTCATGACTATATTAAATTAACCCAGCTTTTTACTAACATCAAAATCTAAGCCATTTAAGAGAGGAAAAAAAAATTGGCATGTTCCACAACCAACCCACTTCTTGTCAGAAAAGCATGCAAGAGAAGTTTAAGTTAGGTATATTAGAGGTATTAAAAAAAAAATTGTTTGTAAATAACATGCTTTTCCATGTCTGTAACAGAACCACACCTGCCATGTACAGAATGACTTAATTGTATTTCCATAAACAATAAAATTGATTCCCACAAGAATTCTAAGAACTGCAACTCACTTGAAACTCACAAAGAGCATCTGCCAAGGCCCTCCTGTTTCACTTCTCTGTCAGGTGTCTGCCACATGAATGAAGGCAAGCACAGAGAGCAGGGCACTGCGCTGGGCAGCTGGCATCCTCACACGGGAACCTCGCATCCTGGCTGGTACCAGGCAGCAGTTCATCACTCGGTGACTGACGCCATGTGACTGCAACTGCATCTAACCCACTATCAAAATCCAGGCACGGGAGAAAGCAGGTTGCCAAAGCAAGTCAAAAAGCTCTCTGCTCTCCCTGCCTCTGGGGAAAGGATACAGCAAGGGGCAGCCTGGAGCCACATATCTAGTTCTAGACAGCCGCACTTTGGGCAACTCTGCTAGAAATGAGAAGGCTCCCTATTAACACAGTTATTTTTCATACATATTCTTATAGCTCAGTGGGTATTTTATGAATTGGTTTGACCAATACGGAACTAAGCTTTCTAGGTGTTCTCAGAGCTTAACAGCAAATCCATAAAAACATTTATTAACTATGTCCTCAGAGCTTCTCCATTCTGGCCCCAGGGACACCAGTTACAACGAGCGAGCACAAATCTCCACTCCACAAATTACAGCCTACAGCTTGTGTCCTAGAACCAGATTTGAGTATCTCACTGTGGAATTTTCAAAAACATTTTCAGAGCACATTCCAAATGATAGTATAAGCTACAAAAAGTAATATGGACTATGTACTCAGGCATTGCCATTGGTTTTGAACTTACCTCTAAGTTTGTTCTGTTCCCACTGAATTTTAAACTTGCACATTCTAAGTTCCTCAAAAAAACCCCCAAACCAACCCAAAACCAAAAGACCACCACTCCCCCTGAACTGTGCAAAGTATAAAATACTGTTATTCAGGAAATTAAAAAGCACTCCGGTAATTTTGAAAAACATAAATCACAAATACCACATAAGAAAGATTAATTTTTTTTAGAAAAATTTTAACCTCCATTGTGTTGCCAGGCAGAGAAAAATTAAAGGCAATGCGGACAAATGGTGAAATGAGAGCTATGATCTAGCAAATTAAAAAAAATGCCACATTCTAATGAAAAATTGCAATTTGCATATTACTAGAACTAGAATATTTGTCTAAGGTGATAGCAACATAAAAAAATCAAATGAGCCCAAACCCAGCTAATCTCAAGGTTAACAATATTTCAATGACCTTGAGCCTGGCCTTGAATTTAAAAAGTACCAGTGCTGCCGGAAATGATGATTTTCAATCCCTGTGCACACTTCAGTTTAAATAATGCTCCACTGATTTTTTTATTTTTTTTTTAAAAAAACTAGAATGGTGTTACACTGAGATCTTCAATTCCCCACTTAATCCAATAATGGAAGCCAGTTTTGCAAACAGTCTTTTCCCCTCATCCTTCCCCAGCTTTGTTTAAATGCCTCCTCCCTAGCCAGTTCGTTCCTACAAAGTTCAGCACATGTGGTTTGGGAATTACAGGGCAGGTAGGAGGGGGGATTACCATTATCAATAAAATAACTGCTTTCTCACAAAGCTAAAGGAAATCTAGTCTGAAACCGTTTATCCCGGTTTAGATCTGAGTCACTTAGCAGTTTCAAGCAGCTGACACAGATGAATCACATTCTTCTCCCACCACCCAGCAGAAAATACATTGATAAACTGAAACGGCCCCCGTCTCTTTAAACCTTCTGTCTAGTCATAGGTAGCTCCGAGACAGAGATCTATCTAGGTGCCTACACTTGGAAGACTCAAGTTTCCTGAGCACGTTACTTTGCCAAGCATTAAGACACGTGCAGCCACAACTGAAAGTATCTGGAAATCTTCTGGAGCAAGACAAATCCTAAGATTTGTCAAGCAAGACCATCCTAAATCAGATCCGGCTCACTAACCACCTTTGCTCTGAAGGCAATCCCAGCAGAACAGTAATTTTCCAATGAGATTATAATGTCCTGTTCAGAACAACTATCAGCACTTCGCAGAAAGCATTCATGATACACCGAGTATGTGAAAACTAGTTACGTTTATTTAAAATTTTATATTATAATAAAAAAAAAGCTGTCAGATCACATTACCCCAGTGCCAACAGATGACTGGCACACATGAGGTACATCCCAGTTCACACAACCTACTTGGTGCATAGGAAAACAGGTAACCATTAATTCAGCATGAAGCTTCCAACAAACATGTTGAGCACATGCGCAAGAGTGAGTACAACGTGCAGAACATTTAAATAATCTCTAATTACTGTCTACCCTCGGGTGCAGTATTCTCTTGTTTATAAATAAAATACTACGGAGCGTAACAGGAACTGCTCTTTTCTAGAAGCCCCCAAACTATCTGGATTTATGGGCAACTGCCAGTTCAAACTTTCACACCAATCGCCATGCACCCTGATAAAAAATTCTGAGGAGCTTCACACAATTATAATCTTCAGTTCACTATGTGACTGCAGAGTGATCTGAAACCTGACTGTACACCCAGAACCTTTCTCTTGGGATTACGGCGTTTGGATGTTAAGCTTTTAGTTAGCTGTTAGGGGCTTGTTTGTTTTTAAAGGAGTTCGTCCACTTAGGTTAATTACACTTTTTTC
>NW_010387660.1:62529-62799 GCF_000710305.1 Buceros rhinoceros silvestris
TAAAGAAAGCACCAGCCATACCCACCTGCTGACTGAAATGACAGTTTGGGTCAGACTTTAGACAAAACTATAACACCACCCCAAAAATCCCAAACTGTGCTACTGAAGCGGCTGTTGGTTTGCGTAATTTTCTTGGGTGTGCTGGCCCCCACCCGATGTGACTCTAGCGAAGTGCTGTCTCCCTCAGAGTGAGCCGCGCGGGAAGGCTCCGCGGGCGCGCCTTTAGCGGGGCAATTCCGCTGCGAGCCCGGGGCACCTCGGGGACTTCAT
>NW_010387661.1:0-14765 GCF_000710305.1 Buceros rhinoceros silvestris
GAGGAGCTGGGAACTCACAGTGACAAAGGAGGCTGTTTACTCTTCACAGAACTACTGATCACTTTTCCTACAGACTTAGGACTCAGTGTAATAGACACATACAATGTTTACCTTCCATAGCCTTTTTTTTTTACCTACAATAATTTAATTAATTATTTTAATATTTCAATAGAAATTAGAAGATGATTCTAATCATCTTCTAATATGGTCTATATAGGAGATAGATATATAGTCTATATAGGAGACTGTAAAGAGAGTAAGGTAGTTAACTCAAAGCGCTGTAATTATAACTACTATTCAGGACATAGAATAACTGATTCTGAGTCCTGAAAAGGTCTGTGAGCACTGAAGCTTGATATTAAATGCTCATTTGAATAATAAGTATCAGAGACAAATTTGACAAAGAAAGATAAAACTCTACCTACCCGCATACGATAATAAAGTGAAATAAATAAATAAAAGTAGCAAAAGCAAAGCTCAGCAACTTAATGTTAACAATACCCATAGGATTAGGAGGAATTATTTCTATGGAAGATGAAGATAATGGATTGTAATTAGTAGTAATTATCTTAGTTACCCAATTTGGAACATCTCCATCAGTAGAAATCTCTGTTGGTAATAAGGTGTTGAGCCATTTTGTTTCTCTATTTTTTCCAATTCATTAGCCATTATTCTTAAGCAACTTTTCAGCAGTCATCCATCTATGTTATTATCCATTGGTTCCATCTCTTCAAGTTGTTATTCTTCAGAGAACTATCCTGTAAAACAAAGAGACCCACTAATGCCATTGAATTAGTATATTTTTAAAGCATTTTTCCAAAAATTCAACAGGCATTGATAAAACCATGTCTCCATTTACACAAATTTAGATTAATCTGTTGCTATAGCCTGAGCTATTTGTGTGATTAGCTTTTTATTATTATTTTTTAAATATTCAGAAATTTTTTTTACATTTTGGGACATACTCAAGGAGGAGTCCGTAGAGAAATCAGCCCTGGGTTATTTCCCTCGTGTCTCTATTGTTTCTATAGCAAACAAAATCTCATGTTTTCATGAGGTGTTCTGCTGTTTTCTAGAGATGCTGAGTATATTCCTTTAAGTAAATATTATAAGCTTTAGTAACACATTCTAGCACTTTGGCTTATTATAAAAGGACGAGTTGCCCCCTCACACTGGTCTCCCTCACCTGTCACCTCAGGAATGCTTACAGCACGTTAAGGAGTTGATGAATCTGGAGGGCTCCAGGTCTCGAGGCTCTCTTTCCTCTCACAGCCTGCTAGGGCTGAGCTTTTGTTTCCAAGAGGCGGGCCACTAACAGATGTACAGAGGCAGAAGGACTGTGCTTTTACAGGCAATGAATGCACACAAACAGCAGTTGCATAAAAAGGAACAATATAAATGGCCTGATCCTGTTCTTACTTGCAGGCCATTCAGGCTCTGTGCATGCTAGCAGATGTCACACTGACATCCATCTCCATGGCAAATGCTGACATCTTTTACACAGACACCACACACTTCTGGGATCCCAGAAGAATAAACATTTGCATCCAGTATACATGGCAGCAACTCACAGAAATGCTTGTTCCTAATACAAACACTCCCCAAATAAAGAGAAAATTAAATTCTGTGTCAATCAGACACTCAACGCACCTTTGGCACAAGTACGACACAAGCAGGCCAAGGGCATGGTGCCACTTGGACTGATATACCCCCATACTTTAAAGGACAACTCAGACTAAGGAATGCAAAGGAATAATTTCTGTTGTCTTTTTGGACCCATGAAACCAGTACACAGAGACAAAATTCATGCACTTGGTACACCAGGAAAGTGATTCTGACAAAGCAATGACACTTGGCCCCTAAAAGCAGTGCATAGCATCGCTGACAAAAGCACAGGGTTGTTCCATCTCGTGCAGACCCCTTATTCCTCATTCTCCACAGAATGTCACAGCCAAAGGTCAGAACCACACCACTCAGGAGTATAAATTTTAGGTTTTATGTACTAAATGGATGTGTATAGCACAAGTTAGCCATTCCTATTCTGCTCCCTCTCATAAATATCCGACTGCACCACACCTCCCCCCTCCCCTCCCCCCGCAAAGTCTTCCACTTCCCATTGATGTAGTGGAATAGGACACTCACTTGTGTTGGGCAAGGTGTCCAGTCCTCTCTGACAGCCTGGCATTTATAAACAGTGGTTCTACATTGAGCTCAGACTTCTACATGGTGTTGGATGTCCACAGATGTGTTCCCCCATAAGGGCTAATAGTTTCACTTTTTATTGCTTCCCAATTCAGATTATTTATAAAACGGGCCTCACTGTTCACATCAGGTCAAACAAACCTCTTTTCCACTTTCTCCGTGCCTAAAGCTAATCAGCTGTTGTTATTTGGATTACTAACATCTTCCAGACTCCAACTCCAAATGTGAAAGGATATAAAACCGTTAAGAGAACATCTGTGTTTCTTTACTGTTTTTCTGTGCGTATCTATATCCTCAGAGCAGGACAGATTACATCTGTGGCCCAGAGCTTTGGATATGTTTCCCATCCAAAAGTTATCTGCTTTCCCAAAACATTCCAGAATACTGAGTTAGAACTGGCCAAATGTATTCAAGGCCTCACTTATCTGATCAATACTCTTGGGTACACTTTGTACTGTAAAGAATGGCTGACCAAATTAATTGCCACCTGTAGTAAAATACCAAGGTTTGTAGGTAAGAGGAGATCAGTAGATACCAATTACATCAACTTTTGTAGTAGGGCTTTAGACATTATCATCTCCCACAATGCAATGCTCTTATATCCAAGTTGTGATGTTATGAGCTGGGTGGATGAATAACTAGATGAGTCAGGATGGATGGTTGGGTTCAGAGTAGTCATTAATGGACAACACCCGGAGAACTGCAGTACTGCAAGGGTGCAGTCCTGGAAGTTCTGCTTCCTAATGCTATCAGATAATGGAATACTCTCTCATCAAACTTGCAAATGCTGACAAGTTGTCCTGGGTTCAACATGGAGGAACCGGATGAGAAGACTACTTGATTTTATCGAGGTCAGGGCTGCTATCCGGAAGGATCTAGGCGGCTGTAGGAAAAGGCTGCCAGGTATCTCATGAAATTCAACGGCACATGCGTGTTTCCACCCCTGGAAGTGGGAACCCCTGGCAGCCCTGTAATGTGGGAACTGACTGGCTGGGAAGCAGCTTTGCAGAAAAGACATCGCGTGTCTCGGGGCGCAGCAAGTTGAGTATGAGCCAACAGCTTGCCCTTGGAAGTGGGAACCCCTGGCAGCCCTGTAATGTGGGAACTGACTGGCTGGGAAGCAGCTTTGCAGAAAAGACATCGAGTGTCTGGGTCAGCAGCAAGTTGAGTATGAGCCAACAGCTTGCCCTGGTGGCAAAGATGGCCAGCAGTGCCCTAGGCTGTTATTAACATGGGCACAACTGGTAGATGAAGAGAAGGGATTACCCATCTTTAGCCAGCACTGATTTGACTGCACCTAGATACTGTGTCCAGTTCTGGATCCCCAGATGAAGGGGGGGATGAAATGGAATAAGGGCCAGGGAGGACCACCAAGCTATTTGAGGGCTGAAATGTTTACCCTGTGAGGAGGGACTGAAGCACTGATGTTTTTTCAGGCTAGAGAGATCTAGCTGCTTACCTGTACTTTTGAGGAGTCATTGAGAAGATGGAGCCAGTGATGAGTAGAGGTAGAGACAGCAGGCATAAACTGAACTAAGAGAGGTTCAGGCTGGGCATAAGGAGAAATTTTTTCAGCATGAGGGAAATCCCAGAGAATCTGTACAGGCTCCATCTTTGGAGGCTTTTGAGACCCAGCTGGAGAAAGTCCTGGTCTGATCCCATAACTGACCTCGCTTAGAGCAGGATATTAGATTAGAGACTTCCAGAGGTCTCTTCCTGGCTTAATTATTCTGGGTTTGTGACATTTTTTTTCCCAAAGGTAGTGTTTTTATAAAAAAAAAGTAATTACAGGAAGAAAGTCTATGCTGAAGGTCTTTTTCTTGCAATGCTATTAATTCAAGAGTGTAAATAGTTTATCTTTTTTTTTTTTAAGTTATTGGGATAGCATGTTTTTACAAATAAAATACGATTTTCCCTCCCTAGCTATATGTAAACTAGGGAGATTTGTATTAATATCAATTGTAATATCATTGTTATCTTTTCAGCCATCAGTGCGCTTGCCGTAAGCATGGGAAAAGCCCTTCCCAAGTCTTTGTTCGTGAAGCCAAGCCATGATATCATTGTTACATAAAATAACAATGTAAACTTAAAAAAAATGGTGCTACAGTATGGCACATCCATCAGTAGTTGTAGTCAGAATGTTTGCATGATGTATAGATTAAGCAAATATTTATAATTAATTTAGCCTCATCCTTCCATCTCGGTATGATATACTGATGAAATGCAAATGGACACGCTCTGAGAAAACACGCAAAAGTGAAGTTTCATGTACAAGGAGTGATTTTCGGCACTACTGTCAGTATACAGCTGGAGCTAAAATTGAGAGGTCTAAATTATATACCTGTTTTGCCATCACAGATGACTACATCCTAGCTGCAGAGAAGGACAACATTCTCTCGCAGGAGAAAGAGGATGGTACATTCTTCATTATGAACTGTGAATGGGAATGGTTTAAGGGCTCAGAAATCAGTTTCACTGGAGGCTGATAATGTGTGTCCTTGGATAATCACCTGTTACAGTGCTGCCCTGTCCTGGACACTGTCCTGACACTGCCCAGAACAGTCCTGGTCACTGTCCTGACTTAACCACTGTCAGAATTCCAGCTGCTTTCAGGCTAGGAAGGCAGGATTCTGCAATAGAAAACTCATTTATTTCAATTCACTCCTAATTCTTATTGCTGATTTTTATTTGCTTTCATACTTTCTTCCCTGTTGCATACAGGTACAGAAGACACTCGTAAAAGGCCATCCTACAAAGACAATCTCAGTCAAAAAAATCTTATGTGTCATGCCTTCTCTGAGAATAACTCCCCATCTGCAAGTCTGCTGCTTCCTAGCTCCTCACACCACCACCACTAAGGTTGGCTTAGTTCTTGCAGAGTTGACAAAATTGCAAAGTGTACAGATGAATAAATCAGTTCTCCTCAAAGAGGAAGGGAGGGGAGAAGGAGGGGAGGAGAAAAGGAGGGAGGGAGGAAAGGCAGTCAGGCAGGAAGGCAGGCAGGCAGGAAGGCAGGAAGGCAAGAAGGGAGGAAAGTTCAAAAGAAATTAAGCTTCTTCCACTGTTTACAAGGTTCAAAAGTTTTTTGATTTTTTTTTCTAAATCATGGCTTTTTTTCCCAGACTGTTCTTTAATCTTAGATCGTTTTACTTTCCAAGGCAAGATAGCAAATACTTATTCTCTTTATTCTATCCCTGAATTAATAGTGATAATATATGAGTTTCTTCTTATTTGCAGCTCTTGATATCTTAAAGAGCCCTTCAATGACTATTCACTTCCTGGGTTCTCAATCTCAGTTGAAATCTCTACGGAAAACAGTACCTTTTCAAACCTCTCACAAATTTCCTCTACTGTTAGACACTCACTTTAATTCTATAATTACTTCATTTCACTTGCAAACCATTCTATGTAAGCTGCTATGAAAGATGAAAATCAAAGCAGTATTATATTAGAAAAAATGAACAACAGCAAAGAATGAAGGAGAACCTTCTCCAAAATCTAAGAGCGTAAGTATTGGATATTTTTTAACATTTCTTAACAGAAACTGGGGTATATTATTCCATTTGTGGATGTAACATGTTTCTTTACTTATTTGTTTTCAGAACCATGCTTTTCATGCACTTTTAACAATTTTCTCTTCCATTTCTCCCTGTAGTTTTTTTACACAGTTTGTACAAAACACATACAGGGTGGGTTTTGGACAGTATCCATCAGCAGATTCATTGTTCATCAACAGCTGGAATGCCAGAAAGTTCAGACACTTTAAAATATTTTATTTCTTTTTCCCTAGCCTGCTGCAGTCATCCATAAGCTCTTGAGAAGAAATGTCTTAATCTATCCAAAGATAACCCACTTTTAGATATCAGATAAATGATGATACTATCTCTTTGATGAAAGTAATTTTTTTAAATACAAATTAGACAATCATTTTCTGCATTACAAAAACCAGATACTTTCCCAGTCATAAGTTTTAAATTATGCTGCCATCTGGCATCATGCCACTAACTGGAAAGAGAAAATTAATTAATTGAAATTTGGTTGGCTGTGATTGTTCTATGATTTTACTGTTTCATTTTAAGAGACTACTTAAGTGTCACACATGCAACAGATCTCCATGCGTATCAGATCTTCTAAAATGCTATCCTAAAATTTCAAAGCATGTTTTCGTCTGAAAGTCTTACAGTGTAGATTCTTCTGCAACCTCAAGGAGAGGATTTCTGTAAAGGTTTTTAGAGATGTCAAAGTGGTATACACAGGAAGCCAGTGCAGGCTGGACATACTCTACAGGCAGAGAGAGACGGCTGCAGCCCCTACCTCATAGAGCCTCAATGCTTCCTGTGAAGAAAATGAAATTCCCATTAAGAACTGTCTTTCGCGCTAGATCAGTAAGTTTCTTTGCAGAGATTTGTATTCTGGGTTCATGTAAGGCAGTGAGGACATCACTCTTAAAAGACTAGAAAAAAACTCCTGTAGTTAAATCAGACAAGCTTGTTTCATTATTTCTGTCATTAACAGCAATCCTGTTCCCATGACTCCAAAACTTGTAATAGCAACAATTACTTCAATTTAAGTGCATGTCATACTATGAGAGGCTTCCAAAATACATAGCTGCGGTATTTCTGTTAGACTGTATGAAAAATGGTGATATGAAAAATGGGTGATCAACCATTTTGTTTATCCTCTATATTGGAAGAAGAAAAATTGAAGTTTACAATGATGCTCTACACTTTCATAAGTAATGATGTGCTTTTAATTTCTACAGTACTGTGGTGATCATTGCTGTAATGTTTAAGCTGACAGTTTAATTTCTTTTCAAAGTTTTAAGAAATTTCATTATCTTGTTGCCATGCTTCTGCACTTATAACTGCAAATTTAAATGCAAGGAAAGCAATCTAACTTCTCTAGTAATGATTGAATATCATTGTATGAAATTTCAGTAGAATTAAAAAATACTTTTAAGCATTTCTTAACATCCCATTGAGGGGGAAAAAAAAACACAAATCCACTGTCCTAGATAGCTCTAAAATTTTTCTATGAAGGCAGCACTGACTATAAGGCAACTACTTGGCATTGAACTGAGCTTTATTAAATGGCACCTAAAGGGATGTCACCCTCAGGCTTATATATTTAGTCAAATAACCTCCCTGAGAAGTCTGTTACAGAGTTCTTGCAGAAATGCCAGTAGCTGTTAACACAGCAATCTTGACCTCCTAAGTATTTCCTTCAAAATTAAAGAACAATGTCCAAACGTCAGGAGACATCTCCACCACTTCTTCACCTGAGTGATGCTGTTAAGCACTACCAGAGTTGTGCCATTTGAGAAACATACTTTTGAGAATGAATTTATTTCAGTCCTGAATAAGTACAGCACTAGTTCACTGAAAAAAAAAAAAAGTAGTTTGGTTTGTAAACAAACACAACAGTCCTTGGAGCTGAAGTGTGAGGGGCGTAGTTGTGTGTGGGCATGTGTGTGGGTGAGGGATGTATGTGTGTGTAAGTCCTCCAACCTGGCGTCTTTAATTGTCAATTGCGAGATTTTTCAGAGGTTTTCAGGGACTCACAGCTCCTCCAGAAAGCAACAGTTGCTTTTGAAAATATAACGTGTGTACGTTTTCCCCAAGAGAAAATAGTGACTTATTGGCAGAACCAAGAATAAACTCCAGTTCTTGATTTATGCCCCTGGCTTATTCCACTGTGTTTCACTATTCCTTCTTGAGAAGACCATATAGGCCAATAGTTTCGGCAGCAAAGTTGTATTTACTTTTGTTTGCCTTCTGTATCTTTAATTACAAATCAACACCATTAGCCCAGTTTTTAATATATTTTGGGGATATCTGGTATTTTCTGTCTTTTCTGATATACTCCTGAGTGTGATATTACTCAGAGAACTGTGTGTCAAAGAAGTATCAAAAAGTGATGTGTATTCTTTTCACAACAGATCAGTTCTCTGACGGGGATTCTCAGCAGCAAGAAGGGACCAGATAAGCCATATATCTGTCAAGGAATAAAGATTTGCCCACAGCACACAGATGAGTAAGAATGATACTGAAGGCCTGTCTTCCAAAATATCAATTTCATTCATTTCACTCCACAGATCCCACAGATCTCCTCTCAGTTAGCTGGAAAAGAAGTTGGATTCTTCTGGCATGCATTTTATTAAAAAAAAAAAAAAAAAAAAAAATTTTCTACTGCTTCTTGGTATGGGGAAAAAAAGTTGTATTCTTTGGGGTGGAATTTTTTTAAAAAAAAAAAAAAAAAAAAAAAAGAGGAGTACCTGGATTTACTATTACGTGGTGCCTGTTACAGGGTACTATTGCATAGTACACTTTTACATAGTATATCCATGACTAGTTTAGCCAATGAGAGTGCATTTAACTCTCATATAAACCAAATAGGTGAATTAATTTGTTTAACTAATAGCAAAAGACAAGTTTTAGTGCCAGATACTGATGTTTTGAGCAACACAGATATAAGGACACAGTTTGCACAGAGTAAGCAAGCAGACAGCTCTTTTGGATTAATAAAACATTAAATTTTTGTAAGCTGAGTGTAAGTCAAAACATTAAAAATGAAGGAACTTGTTTGATTTTACATCTAAGTCTTTTTAGGTTAATTCAGGGTTTACATCTGAAAGTATTATTTTGTCGTTATACTATTTATGGTTTCATATATAATTACATTTTCCTGGTATTGCTTTCTTCTCCAGAAGTCTGCCTACTTTTGCACATAAGAAAGCAAATTAACCTGATAAGGTGAAACGGGAATAGTGAGCAATATTTTCTAATCGCACAAGATAAGAAGCAGAGTTTCTTTTCTAGTCTTAGAATCTTTCCCAGTTACCATTATAAGAGAACTTATAATGAATAAGAAGTGATATATGGAGTGGTTTCATTTCTTTTACAACATTCATTAAATACTTAAAGTGCGATATGATTCAGAATAATAGGTAGTACCTTCAGTATGTTCCAGTTTTGTTTTCACATGCCTTTATTACAACTATGGAATGTGTAATAGATGATACATATCAGAAAAGTCAGATTGAATAATTAAATTAACATTTAAAGAAGAAGTTATCATCTTTTATGATGAGTTTTGTGTTGCTTGGTGGTTTTTGTTTTCATTTGGTTTTGCACTCCTGTTACACCTTGCTAAAGTTTTTTGCTACTCCTTATACTAAAAATAGGGAAAATGCGCATTATTTTTTCACAGTTATGAAGACAAAGATATGTTCATGTACTGTTAGATTTCAGATTCAATGAAAATATTTTTTTCTACTACAGAGGTAGAAATGAAATAACTGCCTATGAAATTATATGCACTTAGTTATCTAAATTGCCTACTCTGAACACACTTAAAAAATTATGGATGATACTTCCTGCATTCAGAGTATAATTTTCAGTAGGTCACCTTGCATAACTCTATTCCCTCATGCTCTCATCACCTGTTCAGGTCCTTGAAATAGAATCTTTCTTGATTTTGAATTAATTACCAAACTACCAGAAGGCTTAGTGGATTTCATGTATAGGCACTATAATCTGAAATTTTGAATCACGTTACTAGTATTACTGCCTAGCCACTTAAAACCTTTCTCATGTTGAATAACGTTACTTCACACATGATCCTAATGACTTCTGTATGACCATTTCCAAAAAGCTCTTAAACATGCTGCAAAAGGACAAGGGGTGATGGGTTTAAACCAAAAGAGGGGAGATTTAGACTAGAAATAAGGAAGAAATTTTTTACAATGAGGGTGGTGAAACACTGGCACAGGTTGCCCAGAGAGGTGGTAGATGCTCCATCATCCCTGGAAACATTCCAGGTCAGGTTAGACAGGGCTCTGAGCAACCTGATCTAGTTGAAGACGTCCCTGTTCACTTGCAAGGGGGTTGGACTAGATGAACTTCAAATTCCCTTTTCAGATTTGGCCTGAAATGATTCTTTAAAACAATCTAGTGTAGACAATAAAAAATGTATACACAATGGTATATATCAAATCAAACTAGCATTGTAATATTTGTCCTATTTTCAAAAGAAGAAAGTAATTAAACTCTAATCCCATTTAATGACTTCTATTTGATGTCTTCTGGCACTCAGGGAACAAAAGCAACATTTGATACAATTTACTTGGGGGAAATACTTCACTGAATGGAATACAATGGAATGATTTGCAGTTTCTGTGACTTATTAATTTGACCTTAATTATTAACATTTAGATGAATGAGATTTACATACAAAAAACAAAACAAGAGAAGACAGCAGTAAGGTGACTTAAAGTAAACACAGTATGGTATTATTTTCAGAATCACAAAATCACAGACACTTTCTGTTGGAAGGCACCTTTTAGATGATCAAGTCCAGCTGTTCACCCTGCACTGCCGGGTCACCGTTAAGCCATGTCCCTGAGCTCCACATCTACACATCTTTTAAATACCTCCAGGGATGGGGACTCCATCACCTCCCTGGGCAGCCTGTTCCAATGCTTTAACCACCCCTCTTGTAATGAAACTTCTCCTAACATCTGACTTAAACTTCCCCTGGTGCATCTTGAGGCCATTTCCTCTCATTCTATCACTTCTTGCTTGGAAAAAGAGATTGATACCCATCACTATAACCTCCTTTCAGGTAGTTGTAGAAAGTGATGAGTCACCGCTCAGCCTCCTTTTCCCCAGGCTAATCAACTCCAGTTCCTTCAGCTGCTCTTCATAGGTCTTGTCCTTTGCCTCTTCACCAGCTTTGTTGCCCTTCTCTGCACACACTCCAGCACCTCAATGTCCTTCTTGTAGTGAAGGATTCAAAACTGGACACAGTCTTTGAAGTGTGGGCTCACCAGTACCGAGTACAAGGGCACAATCACTTCCCTCCTGCTGCTGGCCACACCATTGCTGATACAATCCACAATGCTGTTGGGGACTATTATGTCTGCCTGATCAAAGTCAAGACTTCTGAAGTCTGGGGCTCTTTTACGTGATTACTTAATCTTCGTTACTTTCTCTTCTGTGGCAGGATAATAGTTACTTGTTGGTTATTTATCCACGAGTCACTAAGCTTGAATAAATATCTACCATGCCTGGCACAGGGACTTCAATGTGGACACCACATTTTCCTCAGTTCCAAACACTCCCCTACAGTAAGAAGGGGGGGAAAAAAACCACATGAAAATGAGAGTGAAATACCTTTAACAGGGACTGCAGCACTTCTTTTCCTCAGACCTCAAATGCATCCTTTCTACCAGCAAGTCTGTTGGTGCACAGGCCGTTAAATTGCTAATGTAATGAATGGTGTTCACCCAAGACCAGTTTAAAAATGAAACAGGACAGTAGATCTCATTATATAGCTATTACTGTTTGTCCAACAGTATTTGGAGGAATTTCATGTTTCCCGTAAATTTCGGCTGCAAGTTTTTATCACTATACATTAAAATAAACATTCCATTAGTTAAGATAGCACAGGCTGCTTGCAGAAGCAGTACTTCTTGTACCTGTAACAACAAAACCTTCTCTTGGAGCCACAAGTCTGTCTTGATAAGGGATATATTATCTATACAGCAGTGCTTTCTGTTTCAGTGGGTTTTGGTTGGAAAGAATTTAGATACGTTTCATCTCTTCAGGAGACACATAACACTTTTGAAAGAAATTATTCTCAACATAAATAAGGCTTCCAAGTGATTGAAATGTCTTCTCATTTTAAACTATGTCAAGTGCTCCTCTCTACAACAAAATTCAAAAGATGCATTGGAAAATCTTATTTTTGTATTCATGCACTTTCCTTTCCTGTGCTATATACTTGGTTGTAGGAACACTGCCAGAAAGTGATGTAATGGTATCATTTCTTACAGTGAAGATTTACATTTATACACCCAATTTTGAAACTACCTCTCATTAATTAAAATTGCCTTCTAAATTTTATCTAAACTTAAGGAAATCTGTTTAAAGAGAGATGCTCCTTTTTGTACATAATAAGGAGTCATAAAGTTTTCAGTCACCCTGAATATATTTTATATTCTAATACAGATCTGAGATTTTACCCTGAAAGTTTTTCATTCAAATGGTTTCTGTTCAGGATTGACTCAGCTCACTGACCTGGACAGGGATTCTCTTACAGCAGTTCACATGAAATCTGAATAGTCTAGTTCGATGCAGATGCTCCCAACTGGAAGTTATAGAAATATTATCTGAATAAAAATGGGAAGTTTAGGAATTTTTAACAGCTTACCTGTCTGAGTATTGAAAATATGCATGCAATGAAGACACCCTCCAGAACCAAGGCTATATTTTTACATAATGCTGCTATGCCAGTTGATTGCCCTTAGCTTGCAGGAACAGATCGAGAAGGGAAAATCCAAAAGAAATTGAAATAAAATATATATTTTTTTAAAGCCATGACTTGAATATTGACAATGAGCATGCGCTGATATTAATTACTGCACCATAAAATATCAGATCTAAACTATAAAACTATTCTGGGACTTAAAAAATGGTAATAAATTCAGAAACACAAACCATTGAACAGCTGCAATAGAAGATACTAGACAAAAAAAAATAGAAAATACTTTATATTGACAAGAAAAACAAAACTATCTTAAGTGGGGTGGATCCATCACAGTAAGTCAAGAAAACATCAATCACAGTAATATACACTTATTATTTTAATAAACCAGGTACTTTTTGAAGTGCCTTCAGCCTCGGTAAACAAACAAGGAAAAATGACTCCAAACTAGACCAAGCCTGGGAACCTGAAAGACACTGGAATTGACTTAAACTTTTTCTTGTTGTTATTTTCCTAATTTAGTCACATAAACTATACAAAAGATAATAGCTAATGTTTGTTTATTCTTTAATAGAGCTGTTTAAAATCTGAGCTGCTAAGAAAAGCTCTATTTTAGATACAAGGGAGGGAAATTTTAAAGTCAATCAGATCGATGCACCACAACTCAATACTAGACACTTTGCAACAACAACTAGTAATACAGAAACTAGATGACTCTTTAGTTCTTGAGGCGAGGAGCTTGAATTTCCACATACCATGTGCTTTGGTAGCCTATTAACATTGCTCCTGAGCCATTCTAGGTGAGACATTTTCCCATCATTTTTGAACTGGCTAATGACTTACCTGTTTATTCATCCCTCACATATAACACAGCGAGAAAGAACAACACTTAAAGAACCTTAAACTGGCAGAGTGGAATACTGAGGAGCTTCGTGTTGCTGACTTTATTCACTACAAGGCACCCAGCCCATGCACACACAAAACACCCAGAGCTATTCTAATTAGAGGAGCAGCATGCTGGTATAGATTTTAGAGAAAATGATAAGGACAGTCCTCACCATTTTCTGTCCAGTAACAAACCAACACCAGCTCCACAAATCACAGGACAAATGTGCCCAATTATTTCTTTGCTTAGATTTTTTGTTTGTTTGGTTTTTAAACAGTGTTTTTTAAACACTGCCTTTTTAAACAGGCTGCTGCATACTGAAAGGCATCTCATAACACCCAAGCACTGGTGGCATAGAGACTCCCACAGGCAGCTGGAATTGATGAATGCCTTCTCATTCCATAATAATATTTCATTAGAAGGTTTATTATTGTGAATCATTATAATCGCTTAAACTTTGATTTATCCAACCTTCCATAATACAAACAGCTTAACTTGTTAGGATAGGAATCTCTCTAACACCAAAATGACTGTGCAAGTACTTCTAATCCTGGGTGAAACTATGCTACATTTGGTGTCTTGTTTTAGGCTGTATGCACAGAGAGACAAAGTGAGATTTAAATATCTTGACACACCAGCCAGGAGACATCCACGAAGAATCTGGCCTGTCGGAGCAGATCCCTGGTCTGTTCCCTCTGCTTACACGAACAGGTACTGCTGCCATTGGTATAACTCTGACAAGGTAAGATGGAGGCATTCTAGAAAAACTGCTCCAAAGTACTGAGCTCCCCAATGCAGAAGATGTCAAAAAGATTAAGTCATGTTCCTGTGGCTAACGTAGAATTGGTTTTTCTTCTTGCAGACGGTGCTCACCATGACTAAAAGAAAACTCTCAGAGTTAGCCTGAGTGAGATGTGGTCCCTTGCTGGTGCAAGTACAGAGCATGCCAAACTCTTTCAATTTGCATAGCAATTAGTAGACGAGGACAAGCTGTGAAACCAAAGATGGACAAATCTGCTATGAAAAAAAATTTCATGCTGAGGGTTCTCAGGTGTTTTTAGCAGCACTGCCAAATGAGAAATATGATGTAAGAGAAATCTGAGTTTGATTAACTGCTGGTCTTCTGCAACCTTACTCTGGCAAAAGAAAAAAAAAAATAAGGAGGATTTTGACTATAGTAGCTGCTGCAGTGTAATCCTAGCAGGTGTCGTGGTTTAACTCCAACTGGCTACTAAGCACCATGTAACTGCTCAATCACTCCTCCCTCTCACTTGGATAGGGAGGAAAACTGGGGAAAAAAAGTAAAACGCTTGCATTGAGATAAGAAGAGTTTAGTCACTAAAATAAAATAAAAAAATAACAGTAATAATTAAAATATATTTTTACTAATAATAATTGTAATGAAAAATAA
>NW_010387662.1:0-15789 GCF_000710305.1 Buceros rhinoceros silvestris
CCTCGGCCAAACCGTTGACAATATATATACTTACACTTATTTTGTTATATTACCTGGTGGACATACATGTGCACTGATTTCCAGAGCTAGCAGATATATAAAGAATAGATAGACAACCTGCACTCCCTCTTTGCATCTGTCATATCACACATGCCCTGAGTTTTATGAAAACAATAGAGCCTTTTGTATGTTTGTTGTAGAATCTTGTTGTTGAATTCAAGTGGTGGATAGACATTGCTTTCCAGGAGCAATATGATTGTTCAGGTTCCCTAACAGAACTCATGTTCTTGAATAAGACTTAAATTGGTAGAATAAAAACCTCCAACACTACACATTTAATGAAAAAGAAAACATTTCGTTAGTGCAGTTGAATCCCATGCTAAAATTCCAGCAGTGCAGCACATTGCTAGCTAGGTTTTTCCACACAGGGACCTTATCCCCAAAGGTTTTCACTGGGCATTTCTTTGTAGTGAAACATCTTTGAGTGCTTGAACTTTCTTCAGGATTACTGGCAGTGGCTGTCTTTGTGCCCATGTCTCACCAGTATTTAGGCAAAAGGCAGTTATAACCTTAGTGCACAGCTAAAGGGGGCAGGACATCAGTGGATGCCAGACTCTAGACAACTGTCTTGAATGACTCCAGCTGAGACTGGGAATGCTCATGTCAGTAGTAAACACGGTCCTTGCTAAAAAATTGATATATGTGAGGAATGGGGAGATGATATTTCATACATGTTTGGTATTCCTAAGCTCAGCTTGGAAAGCCCTCATGCTGAATTCATTCCTTCTGTGATGCTTTTCCTGCCCTCTGCCTCAGAAAAAAAATTTGCTTTATTAACACCAAGCAGAGTAACTTGCCATACTATTTAGTTGAGAAGATACCACAGTTTTTGCAGCTTGATCTATGATTTTAGAGTATTCTTTTAACCCTGGCCATTTCAGAGGAATAGCAAAGGTGTTGGCAGTGACACTTGGAAAAGTGCTGTACTCTGCTTTGAGATGAAAGGCATTAGTGGGCTAGTGTGTAGATTTAAACCACAAAGACTGTCATAGACTTTATTAAAACAATGGCTTTTGCCAAGCTCAGACCCTGAGGCTCAAGAGAAAATGTGATCAAACCTCTCTAGGCATAAACAAGTTATTGAAGATAATAGTTGGAGTTGCCTAAAGCCTGGTAGGTCAGAGCTAACACAGTACATTAAGCAAGGATTTTCCTCAACACAGGACAGAGAAGCTGTTAGTCAGAATTTATGTTTGTTGGATAAAAAAAAGGTCAGAATTGAGAATTGCAACTGGGAGCCTGAAAATAGTTTGTGTGGGTTTTTTTGTTTCTCTCTTTTTTTGTTTGTTCTTTGTTTTGGTTTGGTTTTTTTAGCTACAATAATTCCTCCAGAGAAACTACTTTGTGGATAGACTCTGAAGTGGAATGGAACAACTCTAAAATGTTGTCCATGTTCACTGTGTACATTTCAATCCCATAGATATCTAACAGGTGACTATGGCATTGGCCTGTGATGATTTCTTTTTATCTTTTTCCCAGTTTGTATTTCAGGAATTGGTCAGTGGTTTTGGTATGTGAGCTGGTGGGGGTGGGCTGGTTGTCAGAGCGGATGATGAATTGCTTTATTTTACACAGTTTGTTTTGGTGTTTTGAGCACATTGTTCCATCTTTCAGGATGGCAGGCACCTCTGAGTAATTTCTTTATCAAATAGGTACTACTGAGATTTAAGCATACTGCCTAGGTGTGCACGCGCAGGTTTCATTTGAGGAACCTAATACTGACAACAGTGATATGGCAATGATATAATTACTAGTGACTAAGAAAGCTGCTCTTATAACTCTGATAAGAGTATACCCCTGTAACAGACAGTTTAAACACATTTTTGAACAAAGATACCAGAAAATACAGCAAGCCATAGGGCTCTGTTGGTCATTCTGCTGTTGATTTCCTGGGGAAGAATCTCAGACACTTTGCTAATGGTGGCAGCTAAAAATTAGAAAGACACACTGAAGGTATTGACTTTTCTGCCTAAGCCTTCCATTTGGGTGTCAGTGAAAACAAAACAGGCATGGGGTGCTGAAAACCCTGCTTTAAATTGTTCCTGGGCTTCAGCTGATTTTAAAACTTGTTTCCATCCACAGCAGATGGATGACAGGGCTGATTGTCAAAATTGCTTCATATCTGGGTAAAGCTGCTGTTACCAGAAGCGTTTCATTGAGGATATTTATAATTATCATCTTTCTGAGAATTTGTTTAATTAAAGCATGTTTAACAGTTTGTGAAAATCAGTTCTGCAACAAGACAGAAGTGTTCAAGTCAGTCTTCTGATTCAATAACCAGCACTGCCCAAGCTGTGAGTGAGGTCCACGTTCCATCTCTGAACAGTGTATGGTGTCTCCTGCTATGGGTGGTGAAAAGTGTGCATCAGTGTCAGTGGGCCCAGAAGGGAAATGCAGCAACGCTCTACAGCACTCTGAATTGACATGGAGTGAAAATGGTCTCTTATTAGAAACTATACTGATTCTGTGTTTTTCCATCCCACCTGAGAAACCATAGAAGCAAGTGCACTGTTCAAAGGCCAGATATTTTTTATTTATTTATTTATTTTTTAAATAACTGTCTCAGTTATCAGTGGCAAGTGGCAGGAGAAATAGCCTTTTTTTACTCCCATTTTTTGTGGGTATAGCTACAAATACTGGTCTGTTTTTTTCCTATAACTGCTTTTTTTAGGGCTAGCTCCAGAAAACAGAATTGTACCTCTGTTACTTTGTTCCGGTTTAAAGATTTTAATACTCTAGAGAAATGCCAGTACCTATCACAGATATTTTAAAAGAGATTTTTACTTTCATGAATTTAATTTTTGATCCATTTTGATCTGGAAATTACAATCATGAAAGATTTTTTTAAGGTATCATCTGTAAAAGATCTTTCATCTGTTTGATGTGTCTGTCTGATAGATCTTACAGATGACCAACCTGAAAAAGAAAATATTGTAAATTTCTGTTTGTTTAGGAAACATTTAAAAAGGGCAACAACATTTCCCTTTGCAGGGTACAGGGGTTATGACCTACAGAACCAAATGAAAATCTTTAGGTTGTTGAACCTGTTTGTAAATAGTCAGGTAACATGTATTCACTTTGTTGGGAGTCTCTAAAGGGCCATGTTTGTGGTATTAGGTGCTGAACACATACCTGCAAAGAGACTGGTCCTGGGGAGCCAACATGGTTTAATCCAGCCAGCAATTAAGTCCCACACAGCTGCTAATTCATTCTCCCCACACCAGTGGTTGGGGGAGAGACTCGGGAGGGTAAAAGCAAGAGAACTAGTGGGTTGAGATATGAAAAATGTAATAATTAAAATAACATGAAGGAAAATAAAATTGTAAAAAGATATTAATAAAAATCGTAATGAAAAGCAAAATAACAAAAAGACAGAGAAATAAAAACCAAGAAAAACAAGTGATGCAAATGAAAAATAATTGATCATCACCAACTGTTCATGAACAGCGGCCCTCCAGCAAGCTCTGCCCCTATTTTATATACTGAGCGTGATGATCCATGGAAGCTCCTTTGGCCAGTCTGGATCAGCTGTCCCAGCTGCATCCCCTCCCAGCTTCTTGAGCACCTCTAGCTTCCTTGCTGGTGGGACAGCATGAGAAGCTGTAAAAGCCTTGACTCCGTGTAAGTGCTGCTCAGCAACAACTAAACATCTCATCCTAAATCCAAAAGATTAGAAGTATACCAGATACTACAAAGAAAATTAACTCTATCCCAGCTGAAACCAGGACGATATCCACCCTTTACACCATCTATACAAGGTACAGGTCCTATGCTTTCCAATATATCCTAATCAATCACTACTATCTTCCTGTCTTTCTTCCTTCCTTCTTATATACACACAGATATCATTCCCTTAGCCATCCTCCTAAAATTTGGACTAATTTCTTACCTGTCTCAAAAACTTCTGCTGCGTTGCCCCATACAGTGATGTTGTGATGTACTGGAGGCATTTCAAAGTTTCACTCTGCTTCAGTACAGCCTGGATCAGTCCATGACAAATAGTAGGGCCGTGTTTCCACCCCTTGGGCAATGGATTCCAGGTGTACTGGACACCTCTCCAGGTTGAAGCAGACTGTGAACTGCACTCTGCTGCCCAAGGGAATGAGAAAAACGCCTTAGTGAGATCAGCTGTGGTGTACCACTTGGCTGCTTCAACTCCAGTTCATACTGAAGCTCTAACATGTCCAGTATGGCAGCACTTAATGGCAGTGTGACTTCATTCAGGCCATAATAGTCTACTGTCAGTCTTCACTCTCCATTAGGTTTTTACATGGCCATATAGGAATCCATAATGGTGAGCGAGTCTTGGTGACCACTTCTTGGCTCTCCAGTTGACGAATCAGGGAGTCTTGGTGCAATCTTGTTGCTAGTACACCACTGTGGTACCAGTCAGCACCCATTGTTCTTTGACTCTCAGCAACCCCACCACAGAAGGTTCCTCCAAGAGACTGGGAAATCTGGACAGCTATTCAATTTCCTCTGATTTCAAGGCAGTTATACTGAAGGCACACTGGTGTCCTTTTGGATCCTTGAAATACCCTCTCCTGAGAAAGTCTATGCCAAGGATACGTGAACCTCTGGGCCAATCACAACAGGGGGTTTATGACACTCATTCCCAGTTAGACCCACTTCAGCATTCAAAACTGTGAGCTGTTGGGATTCCTCTGTCACTCTAAAAATACAGATGACTTCTGGCCTTTACAGCTTGATAATATTGGGGTACACTATGCACCACTGTCCACAAGAGCCTTATACTCCTGTGGGTCTGATGTGTGAGGCTATCAAATCCACATGGTCCAATAGACCCAAGCGTTCCTTTCCTCCACCTGGGAGGATGCAGATCCTCTCTAGTCCTGGTTACAGGACTTATTGCTCACTTCTTAGAAAAACAAGTCAGAAGTCCTTTTATGAAGATTGAAGGTGAGACCAGCCCATCAGTTTCTGCAAGAACTCCCTTTGTGACTGTTTTTCCTTGCAACTCACCCATGCCTCTAGAGTCAAGATAGATTTTCCATCCCACTTCCTCATGTCCTCTCTGTGATCATGCAGGTAAAACCATAGGGTGGCTCATGGTGTCCACCCACTATATTCTCTCTCTTGAGCAGAGGAACACTTACTTCTAATAGCTGAGTTACTGGTCCGTGCAGGTGGGGAGTAGGGCATACGTTCTTTGAAAGACTGGAACTCCCAGGACAGTTCCTCAACAGCTGATACATGAGGTCCTGCTTTCCAGTAGCCTGCCTTGTCCACTTTTTCCTCCTTCCCTTTCTTAGTTGGGCTTTCTTCCCTTACTAAATGAGCTGACTTTCTCATCCAGTATTTCCTCTTGTGTATAGGGATAACTATATCAGCATGGGCATAAAACCCACGAAAAACAAGTGATGCAAATGAAAAACAATTGATCACCTCCAATCAATCAACCCAGCCTGTTCCCAAGCCAGCTTCCCCCCTAGTATATATGCTGATCATGACATCATATGGTGCAGAACATCCCTTTGCCAGTTTGGATCAGCTATCCAGCTGTGTACCCTCCCAGACAACAGGAACTGCGGCTACTCCAATGCATGTGACATCTCCTGCTTCTTTCAAATGGCAAGTGTCAGGTGAAACAGAAACCATGGGCTCCTTCCAGGCAACTGGTAACCAGAGCTGGAGGGAGATAAGCAGTTTCTCAACCCTGAGGAGATTCGATGATCAAATTCACCAGTTACACCTTCCTAACCTTAAACTTTGAGATGTTTGTTGAAGTGCTTTTAAAAAATGGAGCTTAGTGATTAAGTCAGGAAAAAAATTCTGGTTGTCATTTCATTACTTTCAAAGATGAGTCTGAAAGTCTAGAGGTTTCAAAGCAAATCTTATTTTCTGGTAGAGTTCTAAATGTCCAAAAAACTTCGTTTTTTCCTCCAGGAAACACTCCCATTACAAAGAGGGGTGCTGATAAAAATAAAGACATTAGTAATGTTGATACATAATTCTGAGTACGACTATAAGAATAGATAAAAAAATTACTTGGGCTAAGAAACCGCCCGTGCTGAAGCTTATTCAACCTGCTGTTTGTGCTTCATGCTCACTTTTCCTCTTTCTAGAGTTCCTTTGTAAAGCATAACACCACCACCTATTTCTGTTACGGCTAAGTTTCCATTGCTGCAAAACTCTTTCTGTTTGTTGCTGTGACTACCCAAGCTTTATCTTTTCCATGGAATTGCATCATTGCTCTACAGCACAATAATGCAGTATTTCGAGGAGTAAAAAACACTTTTGAAACAGAAGCAGAAATGATGATGTAGACCAAGCTTGCTGCTACCCTGCAGCCTATTTAATTAACAGAATCGATCACTTCTTGGAAGGGATAGAGTGATTTGATAGAATTCAGGGAGGAAATACCTCCTTTTCAAGGCAGAGATAGTTGCTTTATGACACTCCCACTGCTTTTTTAAATTACTCTCTGCAGCTCCCCACAGAGGAGAGAAAAAATGATTTTTTTTTAATATGTATTTAGAACCTCAGAGTCTCCAGAATGATAAGTTACTTTATGGTAGTTTCCTCTCACAAAATGAGGGTTTCTTTGTCTAACTACTAGCTAATGCTAATATGAATATGGTAAACACACACTGTTTCAAAATGCATTTTAAATGTAAAGCCTTTACTGCTACACGTGCACATATTGTAGGCACGTAGACGTAATGAATATTCTTCAAATGTCCTTAACACCTGTTGAAATAACTGAACTCGGGACCTTAAAACAACTGCAAACCTATTACTCTTCATGGATTACTCTTTCTCTTACAGGAGGGTAGTCAGATTCATGTGGATGCATCAGATTTACCTAAGTGTATAGATATTAGCCCAACCATTACAGGAGCCAAAGTGTTTACATGGAGCATGTTATCCATTGCAAAGCAGTCAGGCAAGCAAAAAGATCCACCATGATAGAAACATTTGTGAACCCAAATATACCAATTTCATCCTGAGATAAGCTCTTTATACTACCCATGACTGCATAAACTGAGGATTAAAAATCCAGTTTCATGAATTCTATCATCATCACAAATGTGGAACTGGAATGTGAAGAACATTTAACATTTACATATTTACACGTAATGGAGTTCATCTTGTTAGTTTCACAAATAAGGATACGAAACTGTATGTAGAATATCACAGTTAATTTTCTCTGAAGAACTAAAATTGACCATTTTAGTTCTATTCCTTTGCATAAATCAGGTATTTCTTAACACATATATTTTTGGAAAGATTTGTTAGCCTCATTGCAAAGAAAACAGTGGGGTCACACATGGTTAGCATGGCCCGGTAGAACCATGACCAAGCTTATACCTGCCACATACATCCATATGCCATCAGCTTTTTTGCTCTCATCCACGTCCCTTTGGGGCTGCAGCTTTCTGCAGGCTGCCCATGCACTGAACTTAGAGGAGTGACGGCCAAGTCCCCTGGTATTCAAGGTTCCCATTGAGTGCATTCCTGAAGGTTGCTTGGAATGACTTTCCTCCAAACATGAGCTATGTTTGTCGTGTCATATTGTGTTGTTAGTGCCTGCTGACTTGAGCGGGCTGCTAACTCAGTTTATGGTGTTATTTCCATGTTTGTGGGGCACACTGGAGATGTGATGATATGACATTGTGCTAGATGAGGAACAGGAAAAAGGGTGTGCAGCATCCGTTTCTGCTAGATCTGATTTGCAGTAGATTTGGTTAGCCTGTGGAGGTTAAACCTTCCGTATGAATGACCCAGACCACTTATTTTCACCCAAACCACAACCCTATGTTTTACAGCTTGCAGGATGTTTCAGAGAGCTGCCGTCTACAGGCAGTGATCAGCCAGCAGTCTGTCATATTGGCTAGAGGAGGCCTCTCACACAAAGACATGCAGCTTAAAGGCAGTCAGAGGTTCTCAGCTTTTACCCTGCTGTACTGTTGTGAACAGGGAAAAGAAAGCAAAATGCTAAGATTTCCAAAGCTACTGAAATAGTTAGGGATAAATTTGACTGGTTGCTCATAACAGCATGGCATATTAGGACACAGATCACCCTTACATGTGACATTGGTTCAAAGCAGACTTTGGCTTTGCAGGAGTCGTGAAATCTTTATCATCATCTAATAAACCTGTTCCCCAGAACTTAGGCTTTTTGTTCCAAGAAACCAAACACTTGTAAAGTAGTCTATCAAAGCCTGCTTGTGACACTCCTTTTACTGGTCCAGAGCCTTCAGCGTTCTTTATTGAATTTCTAATAAATAATGTATTTTTAATTGTTTACCTCTCAAAACTGCAGGTTGATTTTATCCTATGGCAATAAAGCAAAGCTGAGTGATAAAACAGTAGAATAAATGATGTGCTAAGGCATTACATTTTTCACTTTGAGGAATCCAATTCTAGCTCTGTATGCTTGTATCACCACTTATTCTGTGGAAAGGAGTGGGAAAAATGAGAAAATCTGAGCAGATTTGTGTGTTAATGGGCACACCTGAGACACAAGCACATAAATCTTCAGTTGTGAGAACAGGACTCTGCTTTCCTTTGTCATAGAGTTTGTAATATAGATAAAATCAGTCCTTTTAATACACAGATATTCACAGGTAGGGCAGTTTACCCTCAAACATGGCCTTATTTTTTCCCCCTTGTCTTATTTTTCTTATCTCTCTCTTTTCATCTTGTCTTACTAGGAGCAGCTTGTTAGTTTTGTTTAAAAGATAAGGCCAGCATCTGGTGAACTTTGAAAGCTCAGAGGCTGCTGGTTTCCACTGTCGTATCTTGTTCAAGCCCTTCCCAAAACAGGTATGAAGAGGCATCCCATATTGCCAGAAGGCTTGCAGGTGTTTCCTTCATTTTTCTGCTTTACTGTAATGCTTTACGCAAAATAGGCACCAGAGTTACAAATAGCTTCATGAGGAATATGGCAGTGATTTGTGGGATCTAGTTTACTAGGTTGTAGGAGATGTCCACCTAATTAAATTTCCTCCAAGAATTCCTTGCTCTTTTGTTCCCAAATTGCAAACTCTATGATATAGTTTGCACTCTAAGTGTTGTCTGAGATATTCTTAACTACAGCGACTGACGTATGAAAAGCTAATATGTGTCCTATCCAGCATGACTAGTGCCCTTTGCGCTTGGTTTCTGTCTTTGATCTGTGCTTAAAGGAGAGAAAAGCTGTCACATTTAGCCGGAAGGCAAAGTCCTCACAACTTGTTGCTATGCCCAGTCCAAGGCATTGCGCATCTAAGAATATTATTAATATTTTTTGATAAATATTTGGAGAAAACTTAAGGGGACCATGGTCTACTGCACTCTAATTATAGACCAAAATTGGGTTAATTTCCCTGGAAGATTGATTCAGAAGAACACCGAATCAAAAGTTATAGCAATGTCAGACAGACTCGTTTGTTAATTTTTCAAGTGATATTTTTCCTGTTTAAAATTCGTTTTAAAGTTACCTTTAATTTCATTTGAATATTTCTTCTTATTAAAATACATTTTTTTGAAAAAAAGACATGAAACCTGACTCTGCCATGTGAAATATTCTAAGTAGCAACTGCTGATTAGGAAGCAATAGATTGGTGAGTTTGAAAATTTATCTTTGTGTCTATGTGTGTAAGAACCTTTTATGAAAATGACACTTGCCCTCCCTTTTGCTGAGTGGTAGTATTTTATTTTTCAGTTTTTGACAGTATTTTTCCAGAGGAAGAATACAATGCGGTAGCGTCAGTGTGAATGAGCTCTGCCATATAAAAGAGCTCCTGCTCACAAATTCCATTTGATCTTCAGATACAGAGCTGCAAAGATCAAGAATAAAAGAATTTGAGTGTGCATTTCTAAAATGGCCTGCTTAAGAAAAGACAGGCAATTTAAACAAAACAAAAACAAAAAAAAAAAAAAAAGAAAAAAGAATACAGCTACCCATTTTGTTTTCCATGGAGAAAGCAATACCACCTCATACAGGAACAATCCAGCATAGAAAAATGGACTCTAAGCACCAAATGCTTTGAACTCCAATACAATAGCAGAAAGATGCTTATAAAGCTAGCCCAGTAACCGAACTTTCGCCTGTTAAGGTTAACTCTATAAAACCATGGTCAGAAGAGCAAGGCAAAGAATTTGCAAGAATCTATATCCATCAAAGGGTTTGTATTTGAGCTAACACAAATTATCCTTCTGTAGCAAATCAATCTGAAAACATCTTGAATGTTTGACCTTTAGATAAAGAGTATTAAGGGAATTTGAAGATGGGGTCCCATCGAGCTCTTATCTAATACAGTTAAGTCTGACTTTTTACCCTTAGTGTTTGACTAAACAATATGCTATTAGTTCTGATCTTTGGATGGGCAGAGAATACTCTGTTTTTACAGTCATTCTCCAAGACTTGCTTTTTGCCTGCTGTTGGGACTACATACCTTTTTCTGAAGCTGCAGATGGAGTTGTGTATTTTTTAAAATGCAAGCCCCCGTATTTTGCAATGGAAAAAAGGGAGTGGGAAGGGGACTATACATGAAATATTTTCAATATTGTATTCGTTTATCGGTCTTCCAGTCTACAGAATTTTTTTATATAGAAAAACTGTATGAATCCTTCATTTTTAAGAGCAAAGAGAGAGCTGATTAACATTTCACTCAAGCATGAATTTCGTTTAGTTTCCAGGAGATTATTTTAAATCTGTCAATTGACTATAAGGCAAAGGGAATATAAGAAGAAAACTAGGAATGTTTAATAAAAAAGACAATGTAGTAAGAAAAGGATCAGGTTATTTAAGCCTAGCCAACATACATCTGGACAGCAGAACAGTTAAAACAAGTCTTATCTACTATAAAAATAAAGACGTGTGGCCAGAAACTTCCTGTACAATACCCCCGTCTTTACTTTGTACACAATAAAAGAGTGAAACTTCTGTCCTGCAAAAGCAAAATGAAGAAAGATGCATCATGATTTTTTTTTGGAAGAAGTACATCTCAATATCTCCTGTAGTTAGTCAAATTGTTGGTCCATTGTGGATTATCTTTCGAAAGTGTCAAGTTTAAAAGCAGAAGAACACCTTTTTGAAGTGGATGTTTTGTATCAAGAACAGAGGCTATCTGAAAGCATAGGAGGATGACACTTGAAATTTACTTCAGGTTTTCAACAATTCTTACTGGAATTGATTGTTAAGGCACTCACATTTTCCCAGGTAAATAGGAGGACTCATCTGAACTCAGTTTATTCTACATGTGATAAACTAACATCAATGAAAATTTACTACATGACCATTAATAGAAAATGGCTCTAATGTATTAAGAAGTAAATGTTATACGCTTTAGCTTAACCTACTGTGGCACACAAGTAGTAGTACTGGAAAGCGTAACTGTTCCATTTTTTTTCCAACTGACTTTTATAGTAAGAGCAACATTTCCAAAACTAACCATATCTAGCTTTCTAAAATGGTTGAAGTTTTTAGAAGGCCAAGTTTTACTCACATGTGAAACTACAGTGCAGCAGGCAGAGTGTCCAACATGTTGAAGGGTACAGTGTCTTGCTGTGGCTGGCAGAGAAGACCCACCAAAAGCAAAAATACTGGACCTTAAGTAGAGCCTTGGCATCTTGTGTGATTATGCATTTCTGCTAAATACTACTCATTTCAAAAAGTCACGTGTTGCACTCTGCATGTCACACACTGTAGCTGGCTGGACTAGGCAAAAGAAAGCATAAAAATCAGCTTCTGCTTTGTTACTACTGTCATCATTAAAATAATACAAGAGATGCAGTACTCATTTCTCACCAACTACTGTGGGGTGTTACATTACATTTACATTACCCTTGTGACATAAGGACAGAATTCACAATACACCTTCTGCTCATACCTGAATTTTTAGCTATTATAGAACTAGCATTTCCACAGGTAAAGGATGCTAAGGCCCTCCAACCTGAAGATACATACATTTTAGACTGCTTAATAAGAAATCAGTAGATTTTTCCCTCAGCTGGATTTTTACTTCCTCTAAAATACAAACCACCATTAAGAAAGAAAACTCTACACTTTCTATTATTAATACGGGGTTCTGTGGTTTGTGATATGCAAGATTTCAGTATAGATGTTAATTTCTTATCTAAAAATATTTGAGCTTGATCATCTGATTTTGGGAGATTCACCAGAAACTTGTTCTTGACGTGTTCTTCCTTAGTAAAAAAAAAAGTTCTGCAGGTAAACTGGGCCTCTGTGTTTGCTGTCTTCTAAATTTTACCTACCTTCAAGAAAACTACAGGACTGAAGAACAGGCCAGTTAATAGGAAAGAAAGTATGTATTTGCAGACACTTCTCTTTGACAAAGATTTGTCTGTGATAAAATCAGAAACCATTCTTGTTAAAGCATTTTTCTAACATGATGAAGCCTTCCAGGAAGACAAGCCATTAGTAATGAGGAAAGATATGTAAATCTAGCTGCCTTTATCTTCTAAGGCAAGCTATTTTTTAATCAGTAAAACTTGTGCCTTTCTCCCCTGGAATTATTACAAAGAAGAATATTTCTAAACAAAAATCTGGCTTTACTCTTGGAAGAAAAATCAAGCAAAACCTTAAACAAAACCATGTCATATATATACACATAGATACATTTTAGGAAAGGGAAAAAATATCAGAGAAACCAAATGTTTGTTCATTTGTGGGTTTTTTCCCCACAAAAATACTAAAACATAATTTTCTGTTAATTTTCTTTGTGGAAAGGATTTCGTACAGCTTTATTGATCAGTAAATTACACATTCAGAAGTTGCCCTCAGGATCAATGACAGATTTTTGTCTATTTGAGAGATATTGGGTTATAGATTAATCCTCTACTTCACCAGCAGAAATTAAAAATTAAAAAATATAGTAACAAATGCAGAACAACTTATTTTTGGACGTTTATTTGTCTTTATAAGAACAAAGGGACTTAATTTTAGGCCATCTTAAGAATCTAAAGGAATTTATTTTGTGAATATGTATTTGATACACGATGGCTAAGTGTGTCTGAAATACAAGTTACTAAATGCTTTGAGGAACAATTTGCAAGCATCTTCTCCAGAGTATCCATGATTGCAAAATAAGCCAAATGTGACTTCACAGAGTTTTCACCTTCTGGTCATAGGGTGCAGGCAGAACACCTTTAGCAGCTGCCAGTTAACTTCCCCTGTTCGATGATAACTTTGGCTCTCTGGTATTACATTTAATTCATATTTAATTTGGGGAAAGTTGATGGGGAAGGTCACACCAATTATATTTATTACTGCAGACTTCATAACTGAACCATAATTTAGTGCAACATTCATTCTTTCACATGGAAATACTTCCTTGACTCTATGCGTGCAATATTCAGAATTTTATTATGTTTCCAGACACCACTGATCTGCAAGTTCTTTACAAAATGCTTTCAATATGTCATATTGCCCAGAGAGGTTGCAAAGTCTCCTTCATTGCAAATGCGATCCTGTATGAGCAAGGAAACTGAACAAGATGATCTTCTAAATGTCACTTCTAACCTCAACAATTCTCTGATCCTGTGAGTTGACTCCCACAAATTCTTGGAGTTTGGCAAGTTAGACAAAACCAGACTGGAAATTTGCAAAGGAGTTTAAGTTAAAAAATTCCAGCCACAGTTCAGGAACTTCAGAGAATCACATGAAAAGTCAATGACAAAGTTAGAGTTACGAATACAGGGCACAATACCTCTTATGCTGACAGACCATTTTTTCCTGTCTTCGATCGACAGTCCTGCCAACTACGCCAAATTTGTGGTGAGATAAGCAATTAAGACAGAAAGCGGTTAAATCAAAACTCAAATTTATTACAAAGCAAGCTGCCTAACGCTCCTCCCACGCAAAGTTCGATTGTCAGTAGAAGAAAAGTTTAACACACGGCCAAGTATATAAACCACGAAATCTACTCCAAGGGAAAGAATTTTCCAAAATAAGCATAGCACCCACATAAAAATAGAGAAAATCTCTCACTTAGCGATATCAAGAAAACAGCTTACCATACCGAGGTAAAACTTCACTCAATTCTAAGGATACATCCAAAATTGCATCCAAATTGGAGAAAAGTCCTTAGAAAGTATCTGAGACGGATGTCTTGCGCCCCAGGGTGAGATTCCTCTGGCCGTGAGCCAGCTAGCCGAGGAAAACCCTACTCAAAATGGCAGCGCGTGCTTGCCCGTTTATATAACCTGATGCCTGGGATGTGAAACACGTGGACAAACTTCCTGGCGCAAGTCAGGGCATGTTCAAGCCTCCTTTTCTCTTGCCTGTCCCACTGGCGCCTGCCGCTCCTCTGCGGAAATGGGGAGCAGGGGGAGGAGAAGCAGCTGACTGCCCTTTGTCTTAAAGTGGTCAGCGAGAGAGAGAAAAGGGCATGCGGGGTACATCGTTCTGTCACAATGTGCAGTTATATTTCCCATCTTTGGGGGGGAAAGAAAAAAGGGAGGAAAAAAACCTGAAGAAGTTTGTCCTAGATTCTCCTTCTTCAGCTTTGAAAGCAGGATTGTTAAATACTCATGTAGGGCATAAAAGACAAAATCTGATTTTCAAATGCGTTGGCTATGGAGAAAACAGCAGAAGCTGCTGATTAATACTTCTGGAAGTCTGGAATTTTATGGTAAGTATAGAAATGCGGTTTAAGAGCTGACTTTTAGCAGCTGGGTTACAAAATCTTCACATTCACACTGTAGGAGTAAATGTCCTTTTATGCTCTGTGAAAAACTCACCAAGACATGCAAGCTTTCACCTGCTGTCTATGAGCCGTATCTGTACCATTTTCTAAATCTATGGATGAAAATTTCTATTAGCTGTGCTTTGCCTCTGGGGAAAAGCAGAAAAAATCCAAACCAGAGAAAATACCCCCAAAGCCCAAAAACAACAAAACCCCTTTGTCTATATCATAAGCCTTTGAGGCATGTGGCAAATTACATCTCCTTTTAGCTGAGGCATAGTGAAACAAATGATGCTATAGCCAGTTTTATGAGGACTGATGCCTTCTTTTGGAAGATAATAATAAACAATTCATAAAAAGGAAATTCTTTTTTAGCACAATGCAACTTTCTCCAACTTTTCTACGTTTTTATTACTGAGTGACAAAAACGTTTTTAGTGTGTGTTTCACATGAATAGGGTTTACATATTTCCTGTCGCTATGTGTTAGTCTAATGCAATCTAGCGTAGAAAACATCTTCTTACTGCCCTTACAAAGAATAAACTGTGGTTTTTTTCGAGAAAAGAAGTATATTTTTTGGATGTAGAAAAGAAGTGTAAAAAAGAAATGTGTTTTATAGATGCTAAAGAGTTCATATGGCAAATACACCAAATGAAGTTTCTTGGGGTGCAAAGTCAGATTAGTAGGAAGGACATGAAGTTACCTCTAAATTCTGGACCTTGACTTTTTTTGAAGTGGAGGAAGCTCACAGAAGTTGTATGGCTCTGCCATCCAGAGGTCTTACAAGCATAAAGAAGGTTGTAACACCGTATTACCTCTCTTACTTAAACATAAAATATCTATGGGTCCTGAAAAACCACTTGTTATCACTCTATATATTACAAAGTATAGTCACTTTGTAGAAAAATAGTGTATTGATTTGTACATTGTTCTTGTGCATTTTTTTTCCTGTAGATCTTTGCAATTTATTTTCTTTTTTTCCTGAAAGATTTGCATTTTTTTACAGGACAGGGTTCTCAGCCACCACCTGGGTTTGGAGGCTGCCCAGCACATGGCAGACCAGTCTGAAACTC
>NW_010387662.1:15897-21265 GCF_000710305.1 Buceros rhinoceros silvestris
TTCCATGTAAATCTGTGTGCTTTTCAAGATTATCACCCAGAGCAGGTGCTGAGGACCTTGTCCAGGCAGATTTGACATCCCAGCCGCTTGGGGCTTTCTGCTTCAGAGTTTGAGCACCAAGTAAAAAACCTCTGTTCTTCTTATGTTTAAAACAAATTCCCCATATTTCAGTTTGTCCCCATTGATTTCTGTCCTGCCATTGGGCATCACTAAGAAGAGTCTGGTTCCATCTTTATTATGTTTTTCCATCATGTATTTATACAAGGGGAAAAGAAGCCCCTGAGCCTTCTGTTCTTCGGGTTGAACAGTCCCATCTCTTTCAGTGTCTCCTTATATGAGATGCTCCAGTCCCTTCATCATCTCTGTAGTGCTTCAGTGGTTGGTATGTACACATCTCTCTTGTACTGAGTAGCTCAGACCTGGACTCTGCACTCCAGGTGTGGCCTTACCAGGGCTGAGCAGAGAAGAAGGGTCACTGCCCTTGACCTGCTGGCATCATCCCTTCTGATGCATCCCAGGATACTGATAGCAAATAAGAAAATACATTACAAGAGAGGAATCACAGAAAATTATTTCTTCTAGCCAAGAACACCTGAAACGACTTTTATCTGTGATAATTCTTTTACATAATGAAACCAAGCAATGGAGTGGTGACAGGTTTGGAATCAATGTGTATCAGGAAGAAAACACATTTCTGTTTTTTAAAAGGGTTGCTTTTAAGAGGAGTTTTGATAAGATTAGTACAAATGTCAGAACAATGCTTTAAGCAAAACGACAATATACTATTCATCATTGTTACACAGTGACTGAAAAATATTCTGCCTTTCCCTTTCTAATTCCTAGGCCCACATACACAGAACAGTGTAGGTATGTATCAATTTTCAGAAGATGAAGAGAAAAATGCATCATAATTTTCAGAAGTTATTCTTTTCAGCAACATGAAACATCATAAATAAATGATATTGACCCAAGAATAAGAATTCAAGAAACAGAAATTAGACATCAACATGACATAAGAAAACACGTGCACTGCATTATCCTCAGAAAACTAGGATGCCTTATTGTAAAAGTGAGCGGAATTGTGCTTCCAAAATGTATTTTGAAAACTAGTAATTTGTTTTGAGTACACTGGGTTATGGGTGTCCAAGCTGAAATAATTTCCAGAAACTGCTACACTAGGAAATGCTGTGTGATGTACACACACTCTCTTCTGAATTGGCTTAGGAAACCAAGTAGGAAGGTAAGCTGCAAAAGCTTTCTTCTGCGGAAAGGGTTACCAAAACCCTGCCAAATGACTTGCCTTTCCAAATGTAGGCACCTGTATAAAATATGGTACATATAGCATCCTTTACACTTGGAAACTACTGCTCCAGCATCAAATACCATTGCAAGTGAAACTGCATTACTGTATTTGAATAGTAAACAGGATGGTTGTGGATTTGACTTCAAGATCTGTTGTCAATATTACAACATTACATTGTCTGTATTTATTACCATGATTTGACCTTTCCATCTGAACCAGCATTGCAAATGATGGGGTTTTGGGGGGAAAAATCATAGCTTCTGCTTCTCCCCCTTATTAAAACAAAAAGAGAAACTATATCAAAAGAAAATGCATGTTCACGAAGATTTGAGTCACTTTTTTTTTTCATAAATAGAAATATGAAGTGGCTATGAAGTTGGTGTGCATACAGTTAAACTTTATCACAGCAAAGCAACTTCTTGCACTGGAAAGGAAAGCAGTTTTCATTTAATATCCATTACCTGGATAATATTTATTAATATGCATTTTGTATTGTCATGAAGCTTTCTACGGTTGTTAGGAGAGTTTGAGGGGAGGACACATATAGCCATTTTGCTGACAGCTAGACCAGCCTTTTAAAGGTCATATCATTATTTATTAATACTTTTGCCCATCAGCATGACATAGTCTGGCCTGTCAGTGTTCTCTTCCGCTCAGATCCGGTATCAGGCAGAAGACCTGCCAATCTTACATTTTACTAACACATAACAATTATAAGCAGAAAGATCACAAATAATTTAAGATAGTACCGAGGCAGTTATCACTATGTATGACAAAACATTATTTAAGCAATAAATGAACCTGCCATTTTCTATAGAAGCCCACTGCTTAATTTGACCTTGACTGTGAGAATGCAAGTTACATTAAAAATAATTTGTTTAATTATTTTGGTATAATCTGGCTTTATTAGGCAAAAAAACATTTTTGGTTGACATTTAATGCTGACTTTATTATGCTAATGAACAAAAGTCGCACACTTTCACATCTGCTTAAATTTATACTTATCTAGGATATCGTTCTTTTTTCCCTTCCTTGTATTGTAAAATTGGCTGCCAAAACATTTCTGAAAAAATAATTCTTAGAGTGTTTAAATTAATTAAGCAATATTGATGTAAACTTACTGGGCTGAGAGTTGCTGATAATTCATGACATTTTAAAGTTTTAGGTAAAGAAAGAAATTAATGAAATTAATCCAGGGAATAAGGCACCCAATTTCTGGTGATTCATCATTTGGCTGCTCAACTCTAAGAGCTTTTTGATAGGAAAGACTCATTACAGAGTAATTGTTTGAGATTAACTATTTCTTTTGAACTTCAGTGCCATTCAGATACATTTACAGCTTGGCAGAAGACTAAATGCTGCCCTGAATTTTTTCTTTTGTGTTGCACTGAAACACTTACTAGCTAGATAATTGGTTAGTGTTACAGATGGCAAAGAACAGTCGCTGAAGGGGAGCAGTTAGCATTTCTGTGTCACCTTTGGATGAAGCATCTTCACGATACTGGAGATCCCTTTGGGATACCGGCAGTAATAATTGCCTTTCCTTCCTGCTAGACCAGATGCATGCAAATTGCCAGCTGCAGCATTTCTGTAGCTTTAGTTCACTGCATCCAAACTGCTCTAAAGGCAATCTGACATGAGGCATTGTGCCTCTGACTGTCCTGTCTTTGTCTTTTTACTCTAACAGGAATAATTTTTTCTACCTGTGTTAGTCATAGCAAAGTCTGATGGGATATACAGGGATTATCTTGAGCCTCTTTGTTCTGAGCCAAGTGAAGCACGAGCAAAAGGCATAACTGACATTATCTTATCTTACTTCAACTTACCTCTGTACCCAAATAAATGACTGGCTCCCTTAAAATAAAAATGACTATCTTATGTAAGACTAGAGAGTCTCTGTATTTTCAGGATTCCATAGCAGGCTCACTCTGCATTGTGATAGTCTAGTACTGTAGCAGTTATGTATTTATGGAACATTAAAAGCCATCCAAGAAGGGTGGACCTTGTGATGTCCTAGGATGAACCTCTCAGCTATTTTCTTACCTGCCAATGAGGGTCTCCCTTCCAAAACAAAGTAAGATGCGGGAAGGAAAGACTGATGCCCACCTGAGTCTCATCTCAGCATTAAGCCAAGACACAACTCTGTGAATCAGGCCACAAGTCTCAGTTTTTCTATGCTTCACTGTTCAGATTTTGTCACCTGAAATCAGTGAATGTTATTAAAAGCTGAAGCAAATTAATTGATTAAATATTGCACATCAAACTGGACATCATGTACTTTCCACTCCTCTGGAAAGTCCCAAATAGTGCTTGTTTGATGATTATCATTACTGATGAACTTGAGAAAATATTGACTCTTCGACTCAGGATGATAATTAGCATAATAATGATAGCAGTTTTCTCTGAATATTACAAACTGTTAAAAAAGATTACCAATGTTGCCAAATAACTGCAACCTCATGCAAAATAGAATCACAGTCATATGTTGCAGCATATTTTTTTCTGCACTTTAAGAGAAAAGGCTGAGGTAAAAGCTACTTAGGGGATTTTACATAAAAGTTGTTGCTTTCATTTTCCTCTCTATTTCCAAAATGAGATACTGATATGTCTTAGGGATCTGATTCAGAAGATTCCTTTGGTGGGAGTATAACTTAAACAACACAGGTAGTTCTGTTACCCAGGTAACTATTTATGCATGCACAAGGTTTAAGATTTGGGTTTATGTGTTGTGTCTTACTCTCTCTTTATTTCTTTCTCCTACTTTAATCGTATATTTTACTATAATGTCTCATCTTCAGTGTCTCATCTTCACAGCTTTTGTGAGGATGAAAAAAAATAGCAGTTTATGGTCAACTTTGACTTCCAGAATATCAATGTGATTTACATTTTGGGGACTACATGGAAATAAGAATCTGTTGGTGGATTGTGCTGGATCTGGTGTCCATTTTGGTTTTGGATCAAGACCAAAAAAAAAAAAAAAAAGTGTGAAATAATCACTATCTTTGAAGTCCAAGTGAGTACATAACATCTATGGGGTAAGTTTAGAAAGTAATACTCATCTTTTACAGACTTAGGTAACACTGAATTTCAAAAAAAGCAATTTGGGTCTTTTTTGGAAACAAAGGTGATTACTAGAGAGAGAGTCAGTAAGAAGACAAATAAAAGTCTTTGAAGAAGATGAACAGCTATGTCTACTAAACAGGAATACCTCTTACTTGGGAAGGCATTAAGCTGTGATTAACTAGACTAACCTCTTTTCCATCACTAAGTGTTTTTATCCATGGCAATTAGCTTAGTAGTCACAATGTGACCCATAGACCAACAGATACAATTTCCTATGTCTGTAATTTTTAAAAAACATTTACACATTATTCTTGGTTGATGACTCTCATATGTAGAAAGGATTTTCATTAATACCCATTATTTCACTGATTTCAACTCAATTCAAAATCAAGATCTCAAGAGGTGATGCAACTGTGCTTAGAGGAAGCCGTAAAGTCTCAAGAAACTTGAATTCTAAGCTAATGCAGTAAACTGAAAAGCTAATGAACATGCAAAGTAAAGAAGTGTTTGATATATTGTAAGACAGCTGTGTGAAAAGAGCAAATTTATGCATGAAGTCTTAATTTCTACACTACCTAAATGCTTGTCTATTATGGAGCCTTATAATTTATTTTAATATCAGTTAGTTGTATGTGGTGAAGATGGAAAGATGTTACAGAAATCCTAGAGGCTTTTGGGTGTTGGGGGAGGGGGGTGGGTGGGGTGCGTTGTTGGGGCTATTTTGCTTCGTTTCTTTTTTTTTTTTTAATGTGCTCTGCTGTTGAAAGGCCATTTAAAATCCATAAAAATTAATGCATTGAAGTTTAGAAAAGCATTAAAGAGGTCATCAGAACCTGGAAAATATTTTTAAGTATCCTAATGTGCTGATATCAAAAGTCATTTCTCCACCATATTGTCACCGGTTTGGCTGGGGCAGAGCCAAACGAGGGGACAAATTCTCTCTCCCCAGTCAGCCCCTTCCCCGTTCCAGGAGGAAAGGGCTAGAGAGAGACATCAAAGGGA
>NW_010387662.1:21448-21711 GCF_000710305.1 Buceros rhinoceros silvestris
ACATTACGAGAACAACAACAACAAGGGATCCACAAACATATCCGAGGAGCAGGGATCTGGTGCACGGGCAGAACACCAGCTGATGGCCACGGACACGAAGCAGCGACTCCAGCAGGGAGCGGGGCAGCCCCCTGCAGCCCACAGCAGGCGACGGCTGCAACCGTAGCAACATCCCGGCAGGGGCGAGAGAGGCTGGTGCAGCCGGCCAGAGTGGCAGGGCAACAGGCAGAAGGGGTACTCTGCCTTGGTACACAGCTTCTTAA
>NW_010387663.1:0-11361 GCF_000710305.1 Buceros rhinoceros silvestris
CCCTCCCCATCACCTGGCGATGGCTTCGGTCCCCAGCCCTAGCGGGGGAACTCTCCCGTGCTCTGGCCGGTGCTCCCGGAGCTCAGCCGTGTGTCCCGGGTTAGACGGGTCGGGTGGGCGGGTCATCCCGGCCGCTGAGCTCCTCAGGCCGGGACCGCGTTGTGCCAGGTCCCTAGAGCAGCCTTTGGCACACCCGCGGGTCACGGTCTCCCGTGCCCGGCTCTGTTTGGTTTGGCCGTGTGCCGTTCTGCTGCCGCCCCAGCCGGGCCGCGGGGGCTTGGCGAGGGCATGAAGACCCTCACCCCAGCTCCTGGAGGCTGCCCCCATATCCAGAAGATTTCATAGCTGCTTTTTTGGTGTCTGTCCTGAGAAAACACTGAACATGAATCATCTGGGGGAACAATAATGGTGACACATTTCCTACTTTCCCACTTGGAGTCCTTTGAGGACCAGCAAAGATTTCATAGCTGCTTTTTTGGTGTCTGTCCTGAGAAAACACTGAACATGAATCATCTGGGGGAACAATAATGGTGACACATTTCCTACTTTCCCACTTGGAGTCCTTTGAGGACCAGCAACCTTTAACCGTTGTTATCAGTTTGACCCTGGCAAGAAGTTGCACAACTGAACTCGTTCAACCCCTTTTTGACTCATGCCCATGTTTACTTGGGACAAATCACTGTGTCTTCTGCCTTCAACGGTCTCTGTTGGGGCATTTCGTCCCTTCATCCAGCCTTATCGCTGCCTGGGAGAGCAGGGAAGAGGCGGGTCGCCATCGGGGGTCAGACATTTCCCTTTTCCCCACATACTTTGACCATCTTTTCAGCTCTATCATTCATTAATTTTCTGCCGTTGATGGTCTCAGTCACCTTTCGTTTTCCTCCGGAGTTTCTGTTCCGCGTGCTTGAGCACGCGGAGAAAAAAAAAAAACCCAGAGGTGGTTAAAACCTCCTGAGCTGTGACAACACTTCTGGACTCGCTCCTGATGGTGATTTGATGATGTCTATTAGGAAAGATCCGTGATGCTCAATCTGGGGCTTAAAACCCCCCTTAGGACAGGGAAGCACCTACGGATCAGGGTAAATGTTTAAAATAATCTGTTCTTTTGGAAAGAGAAGCTGCCCTGGGCCGTCAGACAAAGGACTTTGTGAAAAAAAACAGGGAGGTTGAGTGTGTTGGGAACAATGGGACAGGATGGGGGGTTAATAATCATTTCTTTCAGGACCTTCCAGCTGGCACATTGGGAAGCAATTCCCTGAAAATGACTTGATCTCACTGAAAAACTTCAAACAGGAAGACGAAGGGAGATGATAAGAACTCGAGGAAGATCTTGACAGAGTGAAGAAAGGGAATTTATTACGGAAAAAATTTTCCAAAGTAGTTTGAAGTGTCAGGAGTTTGTTGGGGGGTTGTGTCTGCAAAATAAGAGCCCCAGAGCTGCCGGTTTCTGACAGAACCCAAACCAGCTCTAACCCCCGTGTTGCTGGGACGGCTCAGCCCACAGCTACGTCCACAGTCCGAAGTTGGCCTCACCAGCGCTCTCGGGTTGTGACTGAAGCCACCGCACTGCTCTTCATGCCTGACCACAGGAAAAGGAGCATACTTTGTGTCCAGGCCCTCTCTGGAGAGGCACGCAGTGCTGGCTGGCTGAGGGGGTCTCTGCGGCAGGGCTCGCTCCGGAGCCCACCCTGCTTGTGAGCCACCTGCCTGGACACACTGATGAGAAGATAAGAGCAGTATCGAGGCGGGGAGTGAGGAAGAGCTGTTCTGCTTTACTGACCTTGCCCCAGCCCGGGTAAATCGATGTGCACGGGCACACAAGAACTCCCAGCAGCTGGAGAACCAGTGTGGAGAGCCTGACCCCCACCTGCTCAGCCCCACCGCACCAGCCCAGAGCTATGGCTGACCAGCACCCAAACACTGCAAACAGAGAATCACAGACTGGTTTGGGCTGGAGGGACCTTCCAAGCTCCCCCAGTCCAACCCCTGCAGGGAGCAGGGACATCTGCACCCAGAGCAGGGGGCTCAGAGCCCCAAGGGCCAACCTGACCTGGGATGGGGCTTCTGCCACCTCTCAGGGCAACCTGGGCCAGGGTCTCACCATCCTCAGCAGAAACAATTTCCTCCTCTCTGGTCTGAATCTCCCTCTGTCAGTTGAACCATCACCCCTTGTCCTGTCCCCACCGCCCCTGCTGACCAGCCCCTCCCCAGCTTTCTGACAGCCCCTTGCAGCACTGACAGGCTGCACTAAGGTCTCCCCGCAGCCTTCTCTGCTCCAGGCTGAACCCCCCCAGCTCTCTCCCCTCTCCTCCCAGCAAAGGGTTCCACCCGCAGGTCACTCCTGTGGTCTGGCCATCGGTTCAGCTCACAGGAATCTCCAGCTGACAGCAGTGCAGCCCCACATCTCCTCTCTGTGTGGTCAGCGTGTGAACGTGGCAGCTGCTTGTGCGACTGGGAAGCCCATCTGTGTTCTCTTCCTTCCGTGAAAGCACTGATCGTCGGCACCAGGTTTAGCTGCATCCAAACAGATCAATGCATTTTTTTTTCCTTGAAAGCTTCTTGGTTCCGGTTAAATCTTTGTGTTGACAAGTCCTATATAGCAAACAGCCTCAAACACCTGGTTTTCTGCATTTCCACCATCCTGTCGTACACAAGCTTCACTCCTTAAGCCACCTGGAACATCAGGAAAACATTGTGTCAGGCTGGCAGTCCCTGTAATGCAATGTCTGATCAGCAGCAGTGACTAATAATAAATAACAGAGAGTAAGAGGTACAGAGGTCCCTCACACCTTCACTTTTTCCTTTATATCTCAAAGATTTAGAAAAAAAAATGAAGCAAACGTGGAACTTCAGCAGAACGACGACTTTGGATTCCCCTTGAGGTGACGTCGCTTTGGATGCCCTTGTTCTCAGGTATGTGGCATGTTGGTTGTTTCTTTTGTTTTCAGACCAAACCCTCTGAGCTCAGAAATAAAGCTGAGGGGGGTGGTCAAGGTGACCTCCAGTGGTCCCTTCCCACCTCAGCCGTTCTGGGATGCTGAAACCAGCTCCGCTTAACTTTGTATTTGAAGCCAGTAGGAAAGAACTTTGCTCTAGCAGCAAGAGTAGAGTCATGGTTCTTTCCGTGTGAGCTCACCGGGGTGACCCAGCTGCACTTGAAGAGCTGGAGGTAGAATCACAGAATCATTTGGTTGGAAGAGACCTTTCAGCTCCTCGAGTCCCCCCGTTCCCCAGCACTGCCAGGTCCCCACTGATGCCTGTCCCTCAGCAGCACCTCCACACAGCTGGGAAACCCCTCCAGGGATGGGGACTCCACCACTGCCCTGGGCAGCCTGGGACACGCCTGCACAACCCCAATGGGACAGAAATGGCTCCTCAGGGACAACCTCAACCTCCCCTGGAACAATTTGAGGCCATTTCCTCTCGTCCTTTTCCCCAGAACCACCAGTAAAACCATGGCACCAGGTGGGAGCCCTCAGGTGGGAAGGCTTTGGCTGGTGGCAGCCAGCTCTGAAGTGATACTGTTAACAGCCACTGAGTCCCCCAGCAGGACGGGGGCAGATGATCTGGGTATTAACGGGGTTTTAGGTCATTTCCTCCATGTCTGCCCAGTTGATTATTAATGGGAATTGGAGGCTCCACAACAGCCACCGTCAGTTAAACTGTCACTGCTGGGACATGTTTCCCATCAGACTCACTAATTCTATCAGGGTGTTATGACACAAGGGTGAGGAGAAAATAGAGTCAGTTATTCACAGTCACCTACTTGACCGTATTCTGGCAGCAACAAATGTGGAGACATGTAGTGAAGTGACACTCCTGGTTTCTTTTCTCATGATCATCTAAAAATTTCAGAATGACCATTTCCAGATGTCGTTTCTGCTTATTTCTGGTTACTTCTGTGCCGTGAAGTTAAATGTTGGCTCTGAGTTTGCAGGACAGGACTGAGAGCAATATCAGCCCGCTGCCCATGAAGCAGCCTGTCTCAAGAAATGCAAAACCTGTGAGAAATCTCAGTGTACTTTGTGTTTGGTTCCTCACAGAGCTGGGATTGAGCAGCCAGCACAGACATGTGGTGGTTTCAGCAAGGCCTTTCTTTCCTGCCTGCGGCTCTGGTGGTTTGGTCAGCAGCGTCTTTTGTGTTTTCATACATTACTGCCATCGTCCTTCACCACGTCGACCCGTTGGTGCCCTACATCAGGTCAGTGACCTTCGTACCAGGCCAGAGGCCTGTGATTTACCTGAACATGAGCCAGCAGTGTGCCCAGGTGGCCAAGAAGGCCAATGGCATCCTGTCTTGTACCAGCACTGGTGTGGCCAGCAGGAGCAGAGCAGGGATCGTCCCTCTGGACTGGGGGCACTGGGGAGGCCGCACCTTGAATCCTGGTTCAGTTTTGGCCCCTCACTCCCAGAGGGACATTAAGATGGAGCAGCGTGTCCAGAGAAGGGCAACGGAGCCGGGGCAGGGTCTGGAGCACAATGTGCTGAGGAGCGGCTGAGGGAGCTGGAGGGGTTGAGCCTGGAGCAAAGGAGGCTCCGGGGAGACCTTCTGGCTCTGACAACTCCCTGACGGGAGGGTGGAGTGAGGTGGGGGTCAGTCTCTTCTCCCCAAGAACAAGCAACAGGACGAGAGGAACCGGTCTCTAGTTGTTTCCAGGGGAGGTTGAGGTTGTCCCTGAGGAGCCATTTCTGTCCCGTTGGGGTTGTGCAGGCGTGTCCCAGTCTGCCCAGGGCAGTGGTGGAGTCCCCATCCCTGGAGGGGTTTCCCAGCCATGTGGAGGTGCTGCTGAGGGACAGGGGTCACTGGGGACCTGGCAGTGCTGGGAAATGGTGGGGCTCGGGGGGGAGGAAGGGCTTTTCCCACCAGCATGATTCTGTGATTCCGTGAATTCTCCCCCAACTCCAGGATTCAGTCAGCAGCTCTTACTGAACAGCTCTAGTAACTGTTTGTAGTTCTTTGTGCAGGACTCAGTGCAAAGTTGCCTATCTTTGAGCAAAAGCCCAACCCCTGAGCCGTGGTGGTGTGAACGTGTTGTTAAAACAACCGTGGTCAGCAAAACCAGGGGTGCATCTCCAACCCTTGTTTCAGAGTGAAGCATCTGGCTGTCGCCAGGTTTGGTCACACCGGTAAATCTACATCCTGTGTCCCCAACTGCGTCATGTCAGGGCTGTACACACGACCTTGGGTTTGGTCTTTCAGTTTGCCTAATTCTTCAATTTTCTCCGTTTTAATCCTCTTTATTTGCCTTTTGTGGAATCGAGGTTGATATAAAAGGGATAGTTATAGCCAGTGTGTTCACTCCATGCTCTGAGGATAGCGTGTCCTTATCGTGCTTATTTCTACAGCTCTAAAACTAACACAGTAGAGTCTGAGTAACGTGAAATTCAGCGGAAAATAGCTGGGAGGGTTCTTACGATTCTGTTTCTTATGGTTCCTTTGTGGACTGAAATCAGTAAAGTTGTGCGGCAGGTATTTTCAGTGTAGATATGTCTCCCCCCATTTCTCTCTTCCAGTGATACGGGGACGATACCTCCGGAAAGGTGCTTGTTTGGGATCATGTTAAATATTTCAGCCTTCTTGGGTAAGTATTGAAAGCTGTCCTTAGCAAAACTTCAGCTTTAAACCCTTGAATTTCCTTATTCAGATCATTAGGCAGCCTGTAATCCTCAGTAAAAGACTACATTTGAAGCAATCTGTCTTAATTATCGTAAACAATTAGTGCATGGCAGTGATGTTACAAAGCCAGTGTGACAACTGCTGATCCAGGAGGGCAAAAACATGTTTGAAACGCCCCAGCAGCCAGTAAAGAGAAGCAGGAATCCAAACGCCAGGCTGTCACCTCGCCCGTGCTGCAATTGTGGAGAGAGGGAACACCAGCCTAATAAGTGGACTTGTTCACTATTTCAGTTTTGACTTCCAGATTCTCAGCCTTTAGTGGGCGTAGGAGCGTCTGTATTTTACACATTGCCTCGGGCACTTGGCCTCTTCCCGGTTAAAAAAGGCCAGTCTGCCCATTGGCCTCAAATCTCACCGCCTTTGGGTTCTCCCTGGCAGGGATGGCGACCATGTACGTCCGCTACAAACAAGTCCACGCTCTGAACCCGGAAAAACCCAAGATCATCAGGCTGAATAAGGCTGGCCTCACGCTCGGCTGGATGAGCTGCTTCGGGCTTTGCATTATCGCCAATTTCCAGGTCTGTGCTTGGCTTCCAGCTGCCTGCAGCTCCGGAGTTGGGTCTGTTTGTGTTTGCTGACATAAAACCGGGGGGTTACCGAAAGCAAAACTTCCCAGGGCAAACCCCTCTGTGTCCAACTCCCTCCAGAAAACCATTACAAGATAAGTTTGGGGTTAGAATTTCTTATTTGCTTTATCCACGGGATCTTGTGAGCAGCCGTTCATGAAATTCCACAGCATTAAGACACCCAGTTTTGCGGAAACCAAACACGTCTGGGATCCCCTCACAGGAGATTCAAAACCAGATTGACAACTACATTGTGGTTTGATTACAGAGTATCAGGCATCAAATAATCCAAAATCGTTACAACTAGAAGTAAAACCAACCAAAGCACCCAACCCAAAGGAGTCCAGCTCAGAAATCTGCCCTCTTGGGTGTCTTTCCCTTCAAACCTGCACAAAATTGGACACTCCATCCCCGTGTCTCTATTTTTTTTAACTCCCCAATACCTCCCACCCGGTCCAAAACCATTAAGCTGACATTCTCACGTGTCGCACCATGGGCAGGGCCACGTTCCGCATCGCCGTCAGTCCATACAATCGCCGGTCTCAGTGTATTCATTTCCAGCTGGGCCTTTTGCCACTAGAGGCTGCAGCATCTGCTCAGGCTCCTGCTGGATTAGGGCCAGGGCACAGAGAGGAAAAGCTCCTGGAAAGGTCCAACTTCTCCCTTCTTTTCTCCCGGCACAGCTCACTAAGGGCTGCAGTGGCCCCTGTCCCGGAAACCGCAGCGCATTGCGTGGGTGGGGGTTTTTTTTTGGCGGCCTCAGTCTGTTTACATGTTCTAGAGCCCTTCGCTATAACCCGAGGTTACAGCCTCCCCCACCACACAAAGGCTGTGTTCCGATTTTCCTCCACTGCTGGTCAGGGTGGAGAGGGTCTATCTGCCTTCTACAGATTTCAAGAGATTCACAGTCTAGAAGGTGCCTGTTAATTTGTGAACTAGTTCGTGTAACATTTAATCTTGAGCAAGACAAAAATGGTCAGCGATGTCCCTGCGTATCCAAGGGCTGCTGAGGACTGAGCTAAAGGCCCCCAGAATCCACTAGTTCCTGGAGACAACTATCCTGGAGACAGCTCTTTGTCACCCTCGCTGCCTGCCCAGCCGCTGGCATTCCGTACCCAGTTCCCGAGTCCGCTGTGGCTGATGGGAGCAGCTCTTACAAATTCCTGTGGTCGAGAGGTCGCTGTGACCTGTCACAAGGACGTCACCAAAGCAGCAGTATGGGGGGCTGGCAAGTGCTGGCTCCCAAAAGTCTCCTATGTCCTGGCTCGTTCCAGAGCTGCCCAGCTTGGGGTGTGAGGAGCTCACGGAGTGGGTGGGTGCCGAAGGTTTACAGAAGATTGTTCTTAGAGTTCAAAGTGAGCCTTAAAACAAGAGCAGGCTCCGTTCACGCTGTGCTTTCTTCCCCTAGAAGTGTATCCTGTACTACATCCATGTGGCTGGAGCCTGCCTGACATTCGGAGTAGGGGCTGTTTATATGCTGGTTCAGACCATCCTGTCCTACCTGATGCAGCCTGAAGTTCACAGCAAAGACATCTTCTGGATCCGCCTGACCGCGTTCCTGTGGTGTTGTTCGAGCATCGTGAGCAGTATCCTTCTGCTGTCACCGCAGAGCAGAGCAGCCGTCAAAAGTGACTGATTTAAGGTACCAGGGTGAAAGGCAGTGTCATGGGAGGCCTGTTTCAGCCTTGCACGTCCAGTTTGTTCCCTTGAGGAACAAGGCAACCGTCAGGTTAAGCCCACAAGAGAGTCACTGGGTAATTAAAACAAAAGGTAAGAGGGATGGTTAGCATCCTTTGTCCTCTCCTGCACAGCAGAGACTGAAAATGGCAAATAAGAGTAAGTCTGACTGTAGCTGAGGGAAGATGGGGAGAAGGGGAAGTGTCCTTAAGAGATGGGTGGTTCTCACAGGGGAGAAAAGCCAGGTCAGAAGGAAAAGGGTCTGTTCCCTGGAGACAGGGATGCTGCAGCAAGTTTTATAGTTGGATACAACGAAAAGAGAAGTATAGAACATAGGTAAGAGCAAACACTGCTGGCCTCACCATGCTCCCAGAGCAGGTCCAAGTGCTGGCATTTGTCAGAGGGGAGAGACAGTCCTCGAGCATGTCGCCAAGGCTGAGTCCAAAGAGCCATTCGAGCCCTGATCTCCTCCCCAGCCCATCCTGCAGTTCAAAGGACAAGACATTTCTGACCAGCATTTCCCACAACCTGCCCTTGGCTCTGGAATCCATCATCTCCCCCAGCGCTGAACTCCGAGTGCTGGAGGCTGCTGTGGGGTTTACAGGAATGTGGGCAAACCCCTGCAGAAAGAGAGAGCTTTCTCCTGTCCACAGTCGTTTAACAACCAGGAAACCGAACCACAGCAGTTCCTCTGCTCACAGCAATGAACCTAAACAGTGTGTTCTGAAAATTGTGACTAATTTTGTGTCAAACAGAATGACAACGGCAAAACTTTTGAATTTAGATTCCGAACACATGAGAGCAAAAATCATTGCTGCCCCTTCTGCAGCGGAACTGAGGCCACTGATTGACTCCACGCAGTTCCAGGCTGGCAGCCAAATCCCACACTAAACCATACACCCCATTTGCCCAGGACGGAGCATCTCACTGAGCTCCCATTGCTGCTGCTGCAAGATCAGAGTCTGTACCCGTCAGGCGAGAGGCAATAGTGGAGGCTCGGACCCTGCCCTGCTGGAGAGGCTCCACATGGAGTGAGGAGCCATCTGTGAGGCTCAGGCAATGCCCAGCCCTAGCAGAAATTTTTAGTGCTTTTCAGCTTTGAACAGTTTTGAGCCAAATACAACTGGGAACGACTGAAATGGAACAATTTAAGAGGGAACGAACAATATAAAGAAAGGCGAGTTAAGAGCCTTTTACAGAGGCCACAAACCTACAAGCCCCAGTTCTGCACAGGTTTTTGAACCATTGTGGTCTGACCAAAATGAGAGGGGAGTAAAGGTGTAGAAATAATGACAGATACATCCCTAAGTCCGGAAGGGGAAGGGAAGTTGTCAGAGTATTTTCTAAATTAACAGCTTGTAATGTAACAACAGAAAGATGAAAACAGGGAGAAATCCGTGGTGAAATGGTTGTAACTGGGACTGGAGGACAGAGGAAATAGATCTTGTACCAGCACTGGTGTGGCCAGCAGGAGCAGAGCAGGGATCGTCCCCCTGGACAGTGGGCACTGGGGAGGCCACACCTCGAATCCTGGGTTCAGTTTTGTCCCCTCCCTGCCAGAAGGACATTGAGGGGCTGCAGTGTGTCCAGAGAAGGACAACGGAGCTGGGGCAGGGTCTGGAGCACAATGCGCTGAGAAGCAGCTGAGGGAGCTGGGGGGGTTGAGCCTGGAGCAGAGGAGGCTCCGGGGAGACCTTCTGGCTCTGACAACTCCCTGACAGGAGGGTGGAGCAAGGAGCGGGGTGGTTCGTCTTTTCTCTCAAGGAACAAGTCACTGGACAAGAGGAACTGGCCTCCAGTTGTTCCAGGGGAGGTTGAGGTTGTCCCTGAGGAGCCATTTCTGCGGTTGTGCAGGCGTGTCCCAGGCTGCCCAGGGCAGTGGTGGAGTCCCCATCCCTGGAGGGGTTTCCCAGCCGTGTGGAGGTGCTGCTGAGGGACAGGGGACAGTGGGGACCTGGCGGTGCTGGAGGGAATGGAGGGACGCGAGGAGCTGAAAGGGCTTTTCCCCCCTAAACCATTCCATGATTCTATAAAAACACTCCTGATCCTCTGCTGGAGCAAAACAGCAGAACTGCCAACACGGAAAGAACAAAGCAGTTAATTACCTGCTGTGTAATGAGGGGAAGACGGGAGCCAGTTATTTTTGAATCCCAATGATTAAATTCTTTCCATCATGGCAGTAACTCTGGCAGGTAACTAACAGCTCCTAACGCTGTATGTTTTAATTAGTGGAGAATTGGGTCTCTGCTCAGATCAGTAACCAGAGCTCCCCGCACCGCTCACATCAATATTTTAATTAGCTCTGGATGTCTGAGTTCTCAAAGACTTGTTTGTGCCAGAAAGTTCAGCTTGGTCACCACCCAAATTAATCTTTCCCATCAGGAGGCTCTTGATGTTCATCATCTCATTAACAATTGAAGAAGGTAATATCTTAGTCCTGGGCAAATCAGCTCTTCTGTACAGTACCGCTCCGGGGTTCGGCTGTAAAGGCAGGAGCACTGATGGTACCTCCCCTCTGCACGGTGTGGATAAAGGGACAGCTCAGTCTTTCCAGGAAGAGCCTGACCAAATGAGGAATCATAGTCATGGCGGGGTTTCTTACCAAAGCAGTTACCAAACCTTGAGTGAGGTAAGCAAGAACCAGAAAAGCTAATAACCCCTCTGCAAATGCCCCTGTTGCAGCCTGTAACCCTCGTATCAAGGTGACTGGGACATTGAAACTCAGCCAGAGAAAGGTGGAGACACTGGAAAATACCTCTTAAAAATAAAATCAAAGCTCTAAGTAAGAATCCACATGTGATCGTGGTTCCATAAGGACACTGTTTGGTCAAGGAGATAGAAGAAGGTGCAGCAGAGAGGGGACAAAGATAATTGGGTTAGATTAGAACTGATCTTTTCACATGGCAGTCCCTGGTCAGTTGGAACAACCTGCAGGTTGGAGGGACGAAGTGGACAGCCCCTGGCACCATCACTGTTCTTAGGCTGAGGAGACCTTGGGGAAAGCACGCAGGCATCTTCCAGGCTCGGCATGACACGGTCCAGCGCCTGAAGTGTCCCAAGTTGCTCAGTCTGGGTCTTGAATCTTCCTTAACCTGTCTCTGCAGTGTTTGTTTCCTCAGTTGTCTTATACAGCGGCCTGTATGGAACCAATCTAGTGCAGAAACTGCACTGGAACCCACAGGAAAAAGTGAGTGAGTGGAGAAAATAACCAGAGGACAAACCCCGGCTGCATCGCGTGTGGGACACACACCTCTGGGCACTGGCTGCCGCTGGGTGCTTGGGATGGGAGAGGACGCATGAGCATACCCAGTCAGAGCAGTATGCAGCGCCTTGCTGAAGCACTGCTCCAAGCAAAAATCAGAGGTGGTTTTAAATTCATCTCGCTGCAAGGCAGCACTTGAACTGGCTGGCCAAGCTGTACCGCCCCCAGCGCGTCTCGGG
>NW_010387663.1:11438-13776 GCF_000710305.1 Buceros rhinoceros silvestris
GGCCAAGCTGTCCAGCCACCAGCGTGTCTGGTCTGTGCTGGTCAGCAGCCCCCGGGCACTGTCACACAGAACGACTCTAAGGGGCCAAGTGGTAGCGGTGCTCGAGCTGCTGGTGAAGCAGCCAGTGCTGGGCAGGGAGGGGTCTCCAGTGGGACAGGAGAGGGCAGGTGGATCTTCTGAGCTCTGCCTGTCTCCAGGGCCCTCCCTGTCCTCTCCAGGCACTGCTGGAGGGCTGGCACTTCCTGGAGAAATACTTCACAGACTGCTTTGAGGGCTTTCCCGACCCCTCCCTTGATTTAAAGCGTAAGGAGCCTCTTGGAGGTCTGCTCCTACCCAGAGGAGAGCCTCGAGCCTTTCCTGTGTAAGCAGGTTTTGCTGGTCGTCCTGCCAAGCTCTCGGCTGGGATATCGAATTCCCAGGGGGGTCATCCCAGTCACGTGGAGCGGGGGTTTCCCTGGTCATTCTCACTCTTCTGCCAAGTTCAGCACTTCATTCTTGGCGCCTCCGAAGACGCTGAGGAATGGTGCTCTCCACGGAAATGGCTGTGGAGGTGGGATGTCCTATCTGCAAACCACGTTGGTGCCACTGTGGGTTCAGGAGGAGCTTTCCCCACTGATTGATTCTTTTCCCCCTCTTCCTATCACACAGGGCTACACAGCTCACATCATCAGCACCGTCTCGGAGTGGTCGTTGGCATTCTCCTTCCTCAGCTTTTTCCTCACCTACATCCGTGACTTTCAGGTAAAATGAAGCTTCTACACGCTCCCTGTAGCCTGATGCGATGCACGATGGGCTGTGGGTGTCACCAGCCATCAGGGCTGGGGCACGTGTAGCACGAACAGCATCCGGATCTGCCCCCACGGTGCTAACGTGGACCCCAGCACCAGCCTAGCTTTAACCAGCGCTGCTTGTGGGACCCGTCACAGGCCCAGGGGACGTGTGGTCTGGCCAAGGCCGTGATGGAGTCGGTCCAGGGGAACAGCCTGGAGCCAGGCTTGGAGTTCGAGGTCGATCCACATTTTGGTGCTTCTGACCGCTGAAGCAGCCTGTGTTGAGCCAGCTACAATCCCACTAACCTGAGTTTTCTTTCCTTTTCGCTACACAGAAGATTTCCCTGCGGGCAGCTGTCAGCTTGCAGGGACAGACCCTTTATAACCCCCCGCCGAGCTTTGTGAGTGATGAGCAGGCGCTGCTGATAGCGGGGAGCATCTAATGAAGGCGGAGAGAAACATTCTCAGCGCAACTCAGGAATGCAGTAGCAATAATGGTTCATATTTCTGTGCATTTATTTTCTATAAAGAAATGTATGAAGTGATTGTATCGGATCGACATGAAGGGCTTTGCTATTAACCCACACAGCGATGCAAACGTTACCAGTACTGTACCCAGCCTGAAACATTTCGACACGTGCCAGTGTCATGGAAGGATTAAATGAAGGTTATTACAGAGTTGTGTCTCCTCATCACTTCCACCACACCCAGTTTTGGCAGTGTAACCCATAGCTGTAGTCACGCAGAACCCCCAAGAACATTCGGTGGGACCTGCCACTCTGCTGAGAGGCTGGGCAGAAGCAGCCGTTCCTTCCCCCAGTGATGGTGTCACAAGTGACATCAGCATGAAGCGCAGGGACCAAGTGGAAGTGACAGCGAAAGCTGGTTCCGAAACTGCTGTCCCCCTGTAGGAGTGGATGGGCTGCTGCTCTCCTGGCTCTCCAGCGCAGGCTACAGGCCCTCGGTGGCAGAAGCCCCCGGTGTTGGCTGGGCTTGGGGGAAGGGCACCATCTCTTCCAGCAGGGTGCTTATGAGGGAGGGCCTTTGTGGGGAGGACAACGTGGCCTCTGCGGTTGGCTGCCTGGGACCCATCAGCAGGGCTGGATCCCATCCTGAAGCCGACGGCTGGGTGTAGCCTCCTCTGCCGTCCTGGGTCACACTGGTTTGGACCTCAGCTGCAGGCACCTCCCTGCAGCCCCAAGGGAACGCCTGACCTTTGAGTGCAGGGTGATGGGTACGAGTGGCACCGCGTATGCAGGGACCAGAGGAGCGAAGAGACACGAAGGGTACCCAGACAGGTCGGACGGCCCCAGGCCAGGGGCTGCAGCTCGGGTTCGGCTCTCCCTTTCCACAGCAGGGTCTACCCTTCTACTCCACACACGCCCACGGACACCCGCCCTGAGGTCCCATACCCGTGCAGGGCTCAGGCCCTGCCCCACATTTCCCCAAAGCTGCTCTTGCTGGGGAGGTTCAAGACCCTGGAGCTCTAAGGGCCATGGCCAGGCGGGTGTTGCCATGACAGCCAGGTAACAGTGGTGTCAGAAAGGGGACCAGTACGACCAGTACAG
>NW_010387663.1:14159-15084 GCF_000710305.1 Buceros rhinoceros silvestris
GGTCAGCAGGCAGGTCCTCACCATCGGGCTCGTTCTGCCACTGCTGGCGATGCCAGGCGGCCCAGATGACACCACCCTGGAAGATCTGAGGGGGCTCAAGAAGCAACAGCAGGAGGAAAATGCGTGGCTGCTGAAGGAGCTGGAGTGGATGGAGAGGATGGAGATGAGGACCCCGCAGCCACGCAGTCCCCCTCAGGAGTCCAAGCCCCTCACTCTCCTCCACAACCCGTGGCTTTGGACCTCTCTCGAAGCCCTGATGATGGTGATCTGGCTCTGCTGGTCAGCAGCAAAGAACCAGTGGAGATGAGGAGCCCAGGCCCTTGGAAGACCCTGGGTGATGACAGGGCTCTGGATGAGGTGGGCACCCCTGCTGCCTTTGCCAAAACCCTTCCCCAGATCAGCTCTCTGGCAGGGTGATGTGAAAGGTCTTTTCTCAACAATTCTCTGATTCCAGGCACCGGTGGGGAGCTGCCGGCGCAACCCTGCTGCACCCACGGAGAAAACCAACCAGGGAACGGGCTGCGCTTGCTGCTCTGCCCCGCAACGAGCCAGACGGAGGCAGGTCCCTGCTCCCTGCGCCTGCTCTGAGCTGGGACCCTCCTCCTGCCAGCAGCGCAGGAGGGCTTCACCCCGTGTCAATAGTTCATCCCCTTGTTTTACAAAATCCCCTGTAAACACCCAATAAATTCCCTTGTCCGAAACCCCCTGTTTGTGCGTGTCTGGGCAACGCTTTGCTGGGGAATGTCGCCCCCGGCTCCATCTCCTCTCGGTCCCAGAGAGGTGAAGCTCTGGCTGGAACTGCCCTTTGCCGGGGGGATGGTTTGGGCTCAGCCCATTGCCACCAGCTGGGGACGGAGCCGGGCCAAGCGCAGCACATGGTGCTGAGCTGCCTCCCAGCACGGGAACCACGGGCCAGCTCGCGGCC
>NW_010387663.1:15339-18197 GCF_000710305.1 Buceros rhinoceros silvestris
GCCGGAGCCGGGCCAAGCGCAGCACATGGTGCTGACCTGCCTCCCAGCACGGGAACCACGGGCCAGCTCGAGGCCCCTCAGGCGCCGTCTCAGTGGAGGCAGGAGCTGGAGGTGCATGTGGCAGCGCAGGCTCAAGGCTTCCTGCGGGGTTAGAAACCACGGAAGGGCCTGAGAAGGGTCACGCAGCAACTCGGGCTGTTCCCCCCAGAAAGGTGGCAGGATCAGTGGCCCAGCACGGGCGACAGACGGGAGGAGCTGGAAGCCCTTGTGCAGAAGGAAACCTCTGATAGAGCCACTGTCACGGAAACACGGTGGGATGAGTGGCACGAGCGGAGGCGGCAATGGACGCTCTAAGCTCTGCCGAAGGGCCAGGCCGGGAAGGAGACGCTCGGGTGCTCCTGTCTGTTCAGGAGCGCGTTGGTCGTCCGGAGCTGAATGATGAAGCTTGTCTGGGTCTCACTGCAGCTTTAGAGCCGTTGCCCCAAAGCCACCCTGTCCTCAGACTCGCAATGAAATCTGGTGTTTCCAAATCTTTATTCAGCGTTTCCTCAGGAATGACCTCGATCTCCCATAGTCACCTGTGGCTTGATGGCACTGAGCGGCAGAACGACTGCAAAACCAGAACCCCGTGAGAGGACACAAAGGATTGTGCCTGGCCCGTTCTTCCAAGACAGCCAAGCCGGGCGCAGCCCCGAGCCACCACCCCTTGCTCGTGTTCCTCCTTTGCTGAGGCTCGGGGCAACGCTGCAGCGGGAGGTTTGGCTCCAGGGACGCCCAATTTTGCCTTATGTCCCCGTATGTCTCCTGGCAGATGTCAGAAATTCTTGCTGCCACGGTCAGCCCCAGGAGCAGCCATGGCCGGCAGCTCCTTGCCCTGTCCTTGCTGCAGCTTCTCCAGGGCAGGGGACAACCTCTGGGCAACCAGAGCAGCCCCGGCAGGCCCAGACTTGGCGGAAAGCTCTTGGTTCAGCCGGTGGGTGTCACCTCCTGAAGAGGCTGGGAAGGGATGTGGAGCAAAGGGGAAGGGCAGAGTCGGGTGTTCCGTTTTCTGCGGAGGGACAGGTCGGGGCAGGCATGCTGAGCATCCCTGCTGCTGCCGAGTCCAGATGCACAGTCACTCCTTGATGTGCAGCCAGGCGCTCGCCTTGGCCGTTGCTGGTGATACCAAAGCCCCAGCTCCCCAGTCCCTGCTGCAGCCTCCTCGCACCCGGCACAGTTCACACACTGGGGGAAACCCGGCAAACGCAGAGGGAAGAGCTCTCTGCAGGGGACAGGAATGAATCCACTCACTCCTCCCACCCCGCAGACCGTGGGAGCAAAGGGACCTACACTTCCCACCAGCCATTCGCTGCTGCCTTGAGCCTCAGCAGCCCGGTCCTCTTCCCAGGGTGAGGGTTTGGGGAGCAGGGGCTCTCCAGGGAACCCAGGGCAGGGATTTCGGTGTCTTTGCACTGGCATGTGCCAGGGAGGGGTGGGAAAAGACACAATTCTGTTCATTGGCTTGCCCGGAGCCTCCCAAGTGTAAAGACCCGTGTCTGAACCCAACTGGATGGGACTTACCATCCTGCCAGGCTCTGGCTGCAGCCTGGGGATGTTGTTCCCCTCTGCTGCACTATGGGATGTGGGATCCAAGTGACAATCCATAAATCACGCTGGGGATAGGCAGGAAGAGGTGGATGGAGCAGCAGCGTGTCTGATTCTCTCCACCAAGTGTTCCCTGATCCCATCTAACGCTCACGCTCCCGAGTGCCGAGGCTTCCTGTATCGCTGCTCCCCATGCTGCTGCTGGCGAGCAGCTGGCTCAGCCGACAGCCGGCGGATTACAGCTCCTCGGAAACCCAAGGTCAAACAACAGTAGGAAAGCTGGCACATAATCACCACCCCTAAGGAAGGGCACCCCCCCTGTGCACGAACACAGAACTCGGTTACCTTTACAGAAACAGACCGAGGAAGAGAAGCCTCGCTCAGCTTCCCATTCCCACATCCCTCTGCAGCCCCAGCAAGGGAGGAGAAGCTCCCCACCTTCCCCATGCTGCCACCTCCCAGACAGAGCACTGTGGCTGTCCTGGGCTGGATCTGGTCTCCCAGGTACAGCATCTCCTGCCCCGGGCCCCTGCCCCACTCCATGAAGCCTCAAGGAGCAGAAGTACATTAAAAGTGGGAGCGATCCCTAAACAAGAGGGCAAAAGGTAATTTATCTGTCTAGTCTCTTCCTCTTTATCATCCAACATCGTGATACAGAGAAGCTAGAAAAACATGAAGTCCTTCAAGCACTTTTTAAAAGGAAAAAAAAAAAACCCAATTTTCACTTCCGAAGGCCCGAGGATCACAAGCCACTTGAAGCTAACGCTGGTGAACTGTGCAAAAGTGCTGGAGCGGAGAGGTAGGACACAGAGAGCTCCTCAAACACGAACGTCAAAGGTCTCCGTCGCTCTGGACCCAAAGTGCTGTCAGTGCTCCCTGCTGTGGTGAGCTGTTGGCTACAGCAGCTGCAAATTCACCCGGCTCTCAAACACCGGGAGTGGGGGCAGCCCTGCTTAACCTGCAGGAACAAAACCAAAGGCGTGAGGGTAGAGGGGGGGTCACCTGGGCTCAGTTTGGGCTGGGCACTAATCTCTGAGCTTGCTCCTGTGTCTCTTGCGATAAGCTCTCCCTATCGAAAGCTGACCAGACCCTTCGTTATCCCCTTACTGCTGCACCAACACAGTTGGTCCTATAAAAATAGGGCTGGGGTCAATCACCAATTAATTTTTTTTCTTTCAAAATCTGTCCTGAAGCTCTTTGACATTTTGATATGCATATTCATCTTGTTGATTTGCATTAAGGTCTGCAAAAAAAAAAAAAAAAAGGAAGAACCC
>NW_010387663.1:18269-24848 GCF_000710305.1 Buceros rhinoceros silvestris
AAAAAAAAAAGGAAGAACGCCGGGGCGGGGGGGTTGTCAGCAGCAGGGATTTGCCAGTGTTTCATCCAGAAACAGGAAGCATCCGCTTCTCCATGGCAGTCAGTAGCTGCCAGTGCTAAGCAGCACCGGAAGAAGGCTGGAGTGAGTGTCCAGACATGACAGAGCATTTGCTGAAGATTATGCTTAAACTTCCAAGAAAGATAAACTCTGCTGCCAGATCACAATGTAAACTTGGTGCGTAGGTGTTAAAACCCCTCCGTGAACCACCCCGTGAGTAGCAGTGGGTGTCCTTGGCACCAGGCATGGCTCGCCATGCTGGAGCTCAGCCACAGACCCCCAGGGAGCCCACCCGGACCCACCAACCCTTCCCAGGGCCAGGAATCGCCACTCAGAGCAGTGTCTCTGGGTGCTCCTACTCACCTCTCGATGATGCTGTTGTTGGACCGGAGATTACAAGTTACTGACCTCAATTGCTCCAGGAGCTCCTGCATCCTGCCAGGGACACAAGCAGCCCCTTAACCCCGAGCTGCTCAGCCTCCGTGCTCCCTGCTGGAGCATCTTCTGCAGAAGGGCTGGCTGAGCTGGCAGGGACACCCCACGGGTCACCAAAAACAGGGACTGCATCCTCAACAGCGCCTTCGCCCCAACTCTTGACCTGTTGCTTGTGCAGAGGATGAGCAGTGGGAGGTCCTGTTCTCCCTGGGGAGCTAGACTGGCTGCAAAACCCTCTTCCCAAAGACTCACTGAAAAGCCATCTCCTGGTGTGCCTGGCTCAGGTGGACAGGTGAAGGTGTGGGAGGAACTGGGGCCAAACTCTGTTTCTCTGTCTGGAGAAACTTGTCCAGAGCCTGCAGAGATGGAGAGACGTGGCAGCCCCCGGCAGTCAACGGGCTGTTTGCGGTGGTCTGACCCCGGGTGCTGCAGTGCATGGGCCCTCCCTGCAGCCCTGTGAGCACGGTGTGCCCACCCAGGGGGCAAAACCCTTGGGGAAATGACACCTACGTGGTCACACCCAGCAAGTCCACTTCTTCAGGGCAAAGAAAATAAAACTAGCAAAGAACCAGAGCATCTACCAGGCAGCTGTGCCGCAGCGTGCCAGGTCCATCGTGAGAGCTGGAGCATCTACTACTGCAATTCCTGTTTACTGGGTGTCATTCCCCCTCACCAGACACTCCTCAGGACCAGGGGTGCCAGTGCCAAAGCTTCACCCGTTCCTCTCTTGCGCAGTGGGGGAAAGCAAGATCTCCAGTGAGAATCATCCACAAAAAAAATGCAGCAAGTTGTTTGAAAAGACTCCCGTGTCTCCCAGCTCATGCGTGTGGTGGGTTCTGGGAGAGGGGAGCAGCAGCGGTGTCTGGAGGCAGGTAGAGTGGACAACAGCATCCCCGGGCAGGACCCCACGTGGGCACCTACGCTCTGCAGGCAGTCCTGGCACTCCATCATCTCCACGCTGCAGGCGCTGATGCGGTTGCTGAGCCTCTTCAGATGTTTCTTTATCTCACAAACTTTCCTAGAAAGAAAAACGACGACAAAATTCCCAGTCAGAGCTTGGCAGCAGCGTGGATCCTGATGGGTTTGGGGCTTTCTGCAAACAATCCTGGCTCGAAGTTAAAATCCTGAAGCCACAACCGCGCTGTAATTACAGCTCTGTCGGCCAGGTTATCCAAACAACACTAATAGCCAATTAATTAGGGAAAATGTTGCTTATATGAGGGATGGCTCAAGCCCACACTTCAGCCCTAAGTGCTGCACAGGCCAGTCCTCTCCGCCCCGTGGAGGGCTGAGCATCTACTCAAAAGGCTCCTGGGCTTTGCATTTCTTTTGTCATGCTCTCCTTCCACGTGGGAAGGCCCGAGAAGTTTCCCCTCAAGCACGTCTCTCAGCAGACAGCACGACTGGCTCCAAAGCCCAGAAGAGGTGGCACCTCAGAGGGCTCTGCCGGGCCAGGACAGGGTGCCTGGTGCCTCGCCCTGCTCCCGGAGTAAATCCTCCCGGAGTGGTTTTTGGGGGACCGACTGCCCTGTTCCTGTCAGGGTGAGGAGCCCTGGGGCGGAGGTGCCGCGTGTCCCTAAGTTGTATAAAAAAAGGTTTGGTTTGGCTTTAAAAACCCAAAAGGACAGAACATTTAAGGTGAACAGTCCACTTCCAGTCCCCAGAAGAACAGCCAGCACACCACAAACCCCGGCTGGGTGCAGAAAGAAACTCAAAACAGGACAATTAAAACCGAAGTAACAATAAATCAAAAATATCCAGTTGTGACTCACGATGCCTTCTCCCTAAGGACAGAAAAACAGATACAAAAGTACTCCAGAAAAACATGACGAACCTTTTTTCCAACCTGTGAGCAAAGGTAAAAGCCCTGTGTGAGGGCTCTGCACGCAGAGAGGAATCTCACCCCCAGACAAGATTCCTGACAAAGCCAAGGGCGGATCTCACTGCCCCGCGATGGGACGTGGTAGGAGGCAACTGTGAGCAACAGCTTCCGTCCCTGAAGTGAAAACTGCCCGTGGGTGAGGGTTTGCAGCATGGAAACGCCCAGCTGCACACGCCGAGGCTGGACAGGGGACATGGCAGGGACACAGCAGGGACAAGGTAGGGCAGATACTGCCCGCTGCCCCTGGGTCATCCTTGAGACAAACTTTTAGCCTAAAAATCCTTCCCTAGTCAATACTACGCCGGCAACTCCACACCAGAAATAGGGACTGTGTCAAAAGCCAGCTTAATCCTAAGGCATCACAGAAAACCATTCTCCTGCCACCCACTCCGGCAGCCCAGGGGAATGGATGCTTCTCTCTAAAAGCACCTTGCAATAAAAATCCAATTTCCGCAACACCCTCATCCCCTGCAGCCATAGGCAGTGGTTTGTGCTCAATCACTGCAAGGTAATTTGCTCTCTGCATTATCCCCCAAACACCACTTAACAGAAAATCATTCCTAGTAATCAGATTTCTCTGTCTCAACAGCAATTTTGTCCTGATAAAATAACCTCTCTCTCCGTCAGAGAGCGAGGAAACAAGCTGCTTGATCTCGAGCTGCAAGTGTAGGGGGCTTTTAAAACTAAAGCAGTTTAAAACAAGGGGGCAGAAATACAGGGCAGGGGCTAAGAACCGCAGCAGGATTTCCATCAGTCACACAGAGCTGCTGCTTCAAGGTCTCATGCCCCTTTACAAGTGCCCCTGCGGCAGTTACCAGCAGCACCCCCTCCAGCAGCACTCGGAAGCTCTGCTCCTTGGTGGGTTACTGGGAAGTCCCCTCTCCCATCCCCACCGGGGTCCAAAACCAGGGGCAGAGGCTGGTACCTCATCCTGCTGCCATGGAGGGCCAGGGCCTGCTGGTACCGCTGGACACAGTCGTCCTGGAAAATCGACAGAACCTTCCTGGCCAAATGCCCTAAATTCACCCTAAAACCAGACAGAAAGAGGGAACAGTTATTTCCCTAAGCGTACGAAGATGAACAGGACAGTTCCTGTGGCAGGAGACCCAAAGCTGGCTCCCGAATGGCCCACGGGGGATGGGATGCTCAGTAACGGATTCTGTAAAATTGATACAGAGAAACCAAAACCTCATCATGACGAAGAGGGGAGGGAGGTTTGGGGAGCCAGGGGGTCCAGGCAGCGTCCAGTTCGGTTCTCACCCCACCCTCCCGGGGCACACCAGAGAAGCCTTTGCCTTGGAGTTTAATTTCTAAGGTTAGACTGAAGATTAATTAAGGTAAAGGAGCTGCCCATTAAATTCCTCCATCCCTGGTGTACATTGAAGCATGCATTTTATGTCTTGCCTGTGTTAAATTCCCCTGTTTTCAGTGGAAGCTGAAAGGAGGATTTTTAAAGGAACCAAAGCCAGCAGACACTTTACTCCCACCACAAGCTAAGCAGGAGGAAAGACAGACACTTCCTAAATCAGCAGCCCTGTGAATAAACTGTCACAAACTCAGTGCTGCTGAGCCCGAGCTGTATTTCAGCAGCAGCAGCTCCCTGGCCCCAGAGCTGCAGCAGCTCTCTCACATTTGCACCTGAAACAGCTTGTAGAGCTTGAAAACTTTGCTGAGAAAGGTTCTGCATCAGCCAAGCACCACAGGAGCCGCTTACAGGCACCCGCTCCCCACGTTAGTGACCCAGGAATGTTGTACATCCCTCAGATTCCACCAGAACAGCAAACACCTGCCTGGCCGCAGCACGGGGCAGGTCCCAGAAAGGGGAGAGGGTTGGGACTTACTTATCCAGCTTGTGTATTTGTTCCTCGTTGTAGCCCAGCCCTGAGGAGGAAAGACCTGGTCACCACGTGTTTTCCTGTCCATAACCAAATTAATGGGCAATTTCACAACACACAGAGATCTCTGAAGGGGTTTTCCAGGGCGGCAGCCCCTGGGACTACTGCCACAGCACAGAACTAACTGCTGACCCCAGCAAACCAAAATAATTCATTTTTGCACTGGCCCAGCGCAAAAAAAAAATACAGCCACAGCACAGAACTAACTGCTGAACCCAGCAAACCAAAATAATTCATTTTTGCACTGGGCCAGGGCAAGGACGTTCCTGGCGCAGCCCCACGTCTTGTGTCCCTACAGCCACCATCCCCATCACTTACGCAGACACGTCCTGGCCTTTTTGAACTGCCTGTAGATGAGCTGCATCTTCTCCAGGCAGCACTCGATCTGCCGGATGCTGAAATCAGGAGAGAGGAGCCGTGAGGCTGCGCGAGAGGAAGGGTATGAGGTTGGGGTGAAATCAGCACTGTGGGGTGAAATCGGAACACGCTGCAACTAGGGGACGCTGCTGCCACCTGTGTCTGTATCTAGGGACACCGTGCAAGATTACATGTGTGTGTCCAGGACTGCTGAAGGCTGTTTGCCGTGAGGAGCTCCGTGAGAGCACGCAGCGATATCTGATCAGCCAAGCTGAGAACAGCAAAGCGCTGCGGGGTAAAGCTGGGGCTACCAACCTCTTGTCGTCATGCACCTGCTGCCTGTGCTTCACCAGTTCCGACAAAATGCCATCCAGAGTGCCTTGAAAGTCGAAGATGCTGTGGGAGCACTGAGAGAGCTCCTCGGCGACCTGCGGACCAGGAGAGGTTGGGGCTGGCTGCTCCGAGCGCTGCCTGCGGCTGTGGCTGCTCCCCAGGACTCCCCCTCTGCAGCCTCATCTTCACCACGGCCACGTCCTTCAGAGCCAGCCCCCCACTGCCTGCAGGAACGGCCTCGTACCTGGGAAGTCACAAAATGAATATTCCTTACGCCGAATGCAAGCTGGAGGCAACCGTCACCTGGCAGAGAAAATCCATCCCATGGTGGAGGCAGCGCCCATGGCCCTGCGGGAGCTGGCCGGTGGATTGCCCGGGCAGTAACTCCGTGTTCGGGGAGCTGAGCCACAAGATGCAAAGTGCTGATGGGGCAAAAACTCGCCCTGCTGTGTCCAGTTTGTTCCAAAATTGTTATGTTCATACCACTGGCTTTAGGCCGTGAGATGCTGTCTGCCTCCCTGCAGCTGCCACACGAGGGTAACGCTGAGTGGTGCACGCTGGCTGCGCCAGCACAAACACGCCTGCCCCGCACCGAGGTGGAAGGGAGGGGTGAGCCAGCAGCAGCGTTAGTACTCTGGGCACCACGGCCCCGCACTGACCCCGCTGAAGTCAATAGGAACTGTCTGTCCCCATCAGTTTCGATGAAATGGAAATTAAGAGACTTGCTAAATTGAAAAGAATAAAAGATTGGCAACCCGGCAGCAAAGAATTTTCCACTAAAACAACACAGAAAAGCAAAAAACTGTGCGTTACTTGAAATAAAAAGAGTTCAGCTCTCCCTGGGGCAGCGTGGCTGGGCATGGGGGCATCAGTTCTGCCATGGACAGCCCGGGCTGTCTCCATCATTCAGCCTCCGATGAACACTCCTCTAGTGGAGTCTCTTGAATGGACTAAGGGGCACCTCACCCCGGACGGTGTGGTCAGGCGGGATGCCGGCTCAGTGGGATGCTGGCTCAGTGGGATGCCAGCTCTGTGCGAATGTGGCACGAAAGCCGCCAGCTGCCCTCCCCAGCGCTGGCCGCTGCTCCCTGTGCCCAGCTCTCCACGGCTGTGTGCAGGGAGCAAGGTCAGCAGTGGTGGCCAGACCCTGGTGGTGGGGAGGACCTGGCAGCTGCTGCCATCCTGCCCATTATTTTAACTCTCCAGCAGCAGCGCATCTTTTTCCCTTTCCCACGAGCTGGCAGCACCTTTGAGAGTCCCGTACGTTACCTGCTGCAGCCCAGCGTTGCATCCCCGCGGCTGCAAAGCCACACTTACAGCATGCAGGTCTTCACCTCAGTGAGCTGCAGGCAGGCGAACACCGAATGAGTCCCTCTCCTCTGCTCCGAAATCCTCAGGCACTCCGTTTTCAGGTTCCCGCTGCCAAGGGAGGAAACAGCGTGTCCGACACACACTCCCCAGCAGCCCGACCTCCATCCCGGGGTTGGCTGTGCATGGTGGGGAGGGTAGGATGGAGCTGATGAGAAAATGGGGGAGCCGGGTGCGCACAAAACCGGGTGCAGCTCCTGGGCAGGGCAGCTCCCACCTGCTGGGGACTGTCCTGCCACTGGTCAGGATGGC
>NW_010387663.1:24953-26534 GCF_000710305.1 Buceros rhinoceros silvestris
CGGGCAGGACAGGGAAAATGCACAGTGATAATAGTAATAACGCTGGTTTTTTTCCTCAGCGTCATTTCCTAAACTGAAAAAAGTGACTCAAAATTAACAAATGGGGCAGGAGCATCCCCACCACACCGGGTGGTATTTTCCTACAAGTCCAGCCCCCTCGCAGCCTGTCACTGCCATGGGGAACACGCTGGCTAGCACACTAAGTTCACGGCAAACCCCCTCAGAGTCTGGAAGCCTTTGGAGAAGGTCTGCAAACTTCCTCTCTGTTCCTCCTCTGACACCCCCAGCTGCAGTGCAGGGCAGAACAGAGAAGGTTTGCTAAACATCTGCTTCCACCTACTGGCACATCACCGTGCTGTACTCCCTCCCAGCACCCCATGCCCACACCCCACCAGACCCAGTGGCCCTGCACGGCCTGGAAGGGGCTGGAAAACCCGGAACTCCTCACACACCAACCTCTGGGTGCTGGAAAGGGACACGAGTGACCACCTCCCCACAGCTGCCCCCAACCGTGGTGGCCCTGGCACTCACATCACCCAGTGGAGACCTCTCGCCAGCAGCTCCCGGCAGCGCCGCAGGGCCTGGGCGATGCGCAGCGTCTGGTGCACAGCACCCACCGCGCTCTGCAAAGCAAAGGGCACTGATGGAGCCTGCACCTTGGTGCCCAGGGCTCCCTGGGGCTGATGACACCTCCCCTACCTTGGCTGCGCTGCAGTCGGCCATCACGTCCACTTTGGGGACAAACTTGGGAAACTCCAGTGCCGCTGGAAAGACAGAGAGTGGTCACAGTGCCTTGGGGAGTGATCCTGGATCCACCCAGCCGTGGCTGCAGACCCCCGGGACATCTCACACCACCAAAGGAAACGCTGCAGCCACTCAGGATTGCAGGCACAGGAGCAGCTGTGATGCTGGAGGCTTAGTGCAGCCCTCCAAGATATTTTGGTAACATGGATGAAGGCACGAGCCACCTGCCAAGCCGAGGAGCAAGAGCAGAGAGCCAGGCAAAACTGACCCCGCAACCTCCTAACCCTGCTGCGGCATCATAACCCCTCCTGCCGTGCATTGGTGTCTATGGGGGTAATAAGGTAAGAAAATCTCTCCCCGGGGACCCATCCTGCCTGCCGTGACGCAGCTCCGAGCCATCGGTACTTACGGTCTCTGTATCTCACTCCTACCACCTCTTCTGGCTGCTCAGCGATGCTCAGCAAGGTCAGAGGGTTGTGCTCTGTGGTTCTGCAGAAGTTATGAGCTTGTAGATTAGGATCCAGCTCATAGAGATGACCTTCAAAAAAATATTCTTGGTGGTGAGGGACTATATTTGTTTGTTTGAAGACAGCATCTAAAAACTTGGTGGTACTGAAATGAAAAAGAAATGAGAGGATGGGGAATAAGCAATGAGGTGGGCGCTCCGATTGCCATCACTTAACAGCCTGTCACCCTCTTCTCGTGGCAAAACATCCCACAGGGTCAGCAAAGTCCCCTCTCCGGGCTCCCCGTGCACCACGCCAGCAGCCCACAGCTCCCGGTGAGTGCCCTCCCCAGCAAAGGCTGCTTTGAGCCAGGTTGTTTGAACCTGGTTTA
>NW_010387663.1:26698-29325 GCF_000710305.1 Buceros rhinoceros silvestris
AACCGAGGGGCTGAGGCTCCTGAGCTCAATCCCCAGATTCGCTTTTAACAGGGCCTCGGCACCCTTACGTGTTGTAGGAGTGGATGTAGATGCGATGCAAGGACGCCTGCTGCAGGGAGAAGACGTCGACCATGATCCTGTGCAAAATGTCGTTGGTTTCCGCAAAAAACTGGTCGAATCCCCAGCATTTCTCCTGATCAGCCTCCAGGATGTTTGCCAAGATGGGGATCAGCTGGTCCTTCAGCCCACTGCAGCAGCACCAGAAGGGATGTTCGCACAGGCTGGCGTGACCTGAGCAGTGACCCGCGGGGCAGGGGCGAGGTGCAGCCCCTCTCCTGCGGCTCAGCTCCCGTGCTGCCAGAGCCCTTGCCCTGGCCTGCAGCCCTTTTTCCCAGCTCTAAAGCAAAGACAGCTCTGAGAGCTGTGAACCTGCAGATGAAAAGCTCATCTGCCTCATTAAAACTGCCCGGGCTCTCTGAGGTCGGATTGCCAGCTCTGCCGCCCAGCCCTGAGACCTGCAGCAGGAGCCGAGCCCGGCAAGGGACACTCACATGGAGAGCCGGCAGGTGACGGGCAGCTCATAGCTCCACTCGATGCCCCCGTTCTCCTGCCTCTGGACCCCCGCGATGGCTCCAGGAGGCTTCTCGGTGGTGATTTTATACCTGCGGAAAGGGAATTGCTTGAAGCTGAGATGAGCCCAGTGGCCTGTTTGGGCACCGTGTCCCTGGAGTGCAGCGAAGAGGGAAAGGGCAGAGCAGGGATGGGCTGGGAAAAACAGAGCTCAGCGACAGAAAAGAAAGCACAGAGAGAAAAGATGTTGAGAAACACAAAAACTTTCAAGCAAGCATTAACCCCGTCTCCTCATCCAGCTGTTTGACCACAAAGCTGTGAGAACACATTTTGAGGGCCAGCATGGTAAACGGGGCACAGATCTGTTCCCGCACCGCGCACATGCTCACCACCAGCTGCATTTCAGGGCTCTCTGGGCTATGTGGGATTAAACGAGCAGTAAACTGCAGCTCATCGTCACACGGCGCTGCTGGCACCAGGCTGTCCTGCAGCCCCCAGGACCACCCGCCCTGTTCCACCACCCAGCCGCAGCACCCGGTTGGACGCAGTGCCTACATGATCTCCTTGTTCCTGCGTGGTCCCCCGAAGGGGACGAAGGGGAGACTGCCGGTGGCAGCGTGGTAGAGGGTGACGCCGATGCTCCAGAGGTCCACGGTGACGCCGTACACCTTCTGCTGCGGCTTGCGCAGGACAGCCCGCTCGTACATGTCCGGGTGCTGCAGGGAGGAAGCAGAGAGCGGCACTGCCAATGCGGCCAGAGGGTTTGCAGCAGGCACCGAGCCTGGGGATTGAACACCAACTGCTCGCTTTGGCCGCTCTGACTGCTGTCCCCCCCAAACGATGTAACTGTACTGTAACTCTACAACAAAAACGCTCAGACCCCCCTCTTTGAAAAGCGGGGCCCCTTTGTGATGGGGCTTGCCGGGTCACTGCTGCTCTCTACAAGTTGCCCAGTTGCTGGATGGAGGGATGGGGACCAGCTTCCCCCAGAACTCCCAGGCCAGCGAAGCGCCGTACTCACGAGATATTCCTCCGTCCCATAGACAGACACAAACTTTTCATCATCATCCAGCTCTCGGGCAGCCCCAAAATCCGTCAGCTTATAGATGCTCTGCCCGTCTTCCCCCATCAGGCGCATGATGTTGCCAGGTTTGATGTCTCGGTGGACGACGCCGTTCTCACGGAGGTGGTTCATCCCTGCCACTGGGCACAGGGGGAAGGCAGTGTAAGGAAATCTCCTTGCTCCAGCCGGTTTTGTTTAAATGCAGGAATGTGAGCAGGGTCAGAGAGGGGACAAGCCCCCAGGGCTGGCTGGAGCTCGCAACCCCACCCTGCCTGAAGGTGCAACTTCTGATCCCTCAGCCCAGCCCTTGTGTCCATAGCCCAGGGCTGGTGCCTGCAGGGTTCCAGCAGCACCATGAGGTCCCCAGCGTGCCCATCCTCAGCCCCAGGCTGTGCTCATGGTGGCTAGTAGCTGCCCGGGCCGGGGGTGCAGGGACCCTCACACTCACCCACGCATTGCAGCACGATGAGGAACTCGGACTCGGACAAGCCAAACGCGTTCGCTGGGTCTTCCAACACGTTCAGCAAGCTGCCGCTCGAGCAGTACTCCATCACCAGCACCTTCTGCTTGCTGCTGCCCTGCGGTGGGGAGCAGCTGTGAGGGCTCGGCACACTCCGTGTCCCAGCCGGTGGCCTGTCCCCCCTCAGACAGGACCACTGCTCCGCTCCCACAGCTCAGCCCTGCTCCCCAGCAGCACTAGCCCGGTCAGCACATGAGCTGAGGTCCCACTTACCGTCTCCTCCACAGCAAATAATTTGACAATGTTTTTATGGTTCAGCTTCCTCAGCATCTCAAACTCTCGCATCTGGACCTCCTGGGGCCGGAGGTAGCTGGCATTATTAAAGACCTTCACAGCAACCAGCTCCCCTGATTTCTGGGCAAAGAAGAAAAAAAGGAAACGGTGGTGACGCCATCCAGGTCCTAAGCAGCTCCATCAGCCCGTCACTGCTGCCACATCCCACTGGGGATGCCAACGCTGCTGCCACCATAACGT
>NW_010387664.1:0-2110 GCF_000710305.1 Buceros rhinoceros silvestris
TGGCTTTTACCTCGGCCAAACCGGTGACAACAACCTGCTAAAATTAGACCTATATTGGGAGGATGATTTCATCTGTATTTCTGTGTTAATTACTATCACCTCAAAACAAAGTTTGGGACTTAGCTATCTTTTAATTAGGGTTTTGTTTTTATTAGGTTTGCGTACAATTTAAAAAACCTATGTTTTAGGCTGGTCCTGAACATTTCACTGTAATTCAGTGAGCCTATGCATGAAGAAAGCATTTGCAGGATCAAACATCTCTACTGTAAAAAGTTGGCTGTGCTTTTAATGACATGGGACTAAAACTAAATCCTCATTAATAAAATGTTACACAATGTACAACAAATTAATGAGTCATTTTCATAGTTTTGGTTGCAAGAATAATTAGAGTAAATGTAAAATAATTTGCACATTCAGATGAAATTCTACAACATGATTTTACTTCTCTTTTTTGGAATGCATTTGTGATACAAATATACTTCAATCTGTTTTGATCCTTTTTGAACAGAATATTTTAAAAAAGATTTGTCATCACTTTTATCACCATCTGTAAATGTTCAATGGTTACTGAATTCTTCTAGCTGACTTGCCATTTAGTGTTTCCACTAATATCTGTCCTTAGGTCTTGTTCAGTATGTCCTGATTAGTGATTCGATGTCTTATTTACATATTTTTCATCCTTCAGATGTCACATTTTGTACTAAATGAGGGCAACTGTGCAACAAAATTACAATTTGCCTCATTTTTTTTTCAACTTCTCAGAAAAATAACCTGTTCTGATCCAGCAACGCTACTGAGAACTGAAGCCTTTCCCTTACTATGTGGTCATCAACAGCCCCAACAGGTTTCCTCTGTGTCACAAATAGAGATTTAATTGACTGTGCTATAGGGCCTGTGTTTTCTCTGGAGCTTCTAAAAAACCACATTACAATTAGTATTATTGTAGTAATGAACTGACATACCTCTGGCACAATTTCTAGAACACAGAACTCCTAAATGCAGTAATACAAACATTTAAAAAATATGACTGTCCTGGAGACTTTACTTTTGTTGAAGGAGTGAGTTATTTATTTGGGCATTCTGGAATGGCCATTCAACAGGTGTGTGCAGTCGTACGAGCTAAAGTAAATGAATTAGGGACATGACACATTTCCCAGTCTGAGAGTAATGAGTTGTAACTTGACAATTTATATGCATTTTGAGTCTCAGAAAATGGTTGCTTTGCCAGAGAACATATCCAGCTACTTGTTCAAAGATATTCTTTCTACTGTGGTTTGGTTTTTTTGTTTTACTAGTCACAGATCAGTATTGCATCCAGGACTGCATCATTCTATACCTAGTGCAAACACTGAACAAAGAGATGATCCTTGTCCCACAGATCAGGAATTATAAATTTGAACATAAGAGATAGTGTTCAGAGACAGAGAATGAAAATCTGAAGAGATTAAGAAACTTCAGAACTTGACATAGTGGTCATGGTACCTAGCCGTTGTGAAAATCCCAGGGGCATTATGCCAAAAAGAGAAGTTTAAGGGATTTTTAAAGGAGAGATCAGACAAGTTTTATTGTAGGCATTGTCAAGGAGCTCATTTGAAATGCTGGAGAAGGAGGAAGGAAGATATTTTGAAAGAAAATTCTTTAAAGAATGGGATGGTTGAGAAATTCAGGGACAGGACTGACATCTTCATGGTAAATGTGAGACGATAGATAGGATGGAAGACCCTGAAAATGAAACAGTCTATGATGTTTTACATTACAAAGCAGAAAGAATGAATGAAGCAATACAGTGTAGGAGGTGATATGGTCGAAAGGAGAACTAACAATTGTCTTTATGTCGCTGTTCTAAATATATATGAAAAACAATTGTTGGGCTTTTGGCAAATCAGAGAGACTTGAGATTTCTAAAGATTATGCTTAGTGGCTAAACATTGCAGATGTGTTCAGTGCAACATACACCTGGAAATCCAGAGATTTTTTTTTTTTAGTAATGATCCCCATATTACAGTTTCAGGGGATCTACTGAGAACAAAAAAGAAGATATAAGAGGCAAGTCGGGGAAAAGAGGAAAATCTGTTTTATCTATGCTCATCCCTGACTAAACATCCTGCTG
>NW_010387664.1:2251-17170 GCF_000710305.1 Buceros rhinoceros silvestris
CTGCTGAAGAAACACGTGAATTAAAATCCTGGCATGCAGGGAGATGTTTAGAATACAACCAATTTTGAGAATTATCCACATATAGATGCGAACTGAATATGAGTGCTAACAAATACAACTTTGACCCTAAAGGGTTGTCTGCACTTAGTTGCATATCACCAAAAATATCTCAACACACTTTTCCTGATTCTTGTTCTTGTTCCTCCCCTCCCCCCCACAAAATAGTCTCTTGAGTACAGCAATACGGTTTGCTTAGAAATCCTTCAGATATTGCCTACTACTGTATCTGGAGTGAAACTCAGCTCTGTGTAAAATGTCAGATAATTTAAGCCACTTTGGGGAATTAGAGAGGAGTTTACTGAGAGCCTCAACTTTCAACTAGCCATAGATTAAAAGGAAAAAATAACGTTTTTATTCTGAACAAACCATCTATTCTGGTATGTTTTTGAAATGCAACAGACGCAGTGCTCATGTTATTCAAAGGGATATATGTAGAGACATAAATGAATATAGACAAGAACTTGTCACTCTTTGTCATGTAAGTTAAAATCTCATAAAATTTTAAACAATGATCTTACCAGTGCACTGATTCCAAGCATATAATAATCTATGAGAAGACCTCTGCAGGCCTAGTCCTACTTTTTCATGTCAATACCCCTTCACATTCTGAACTCTGCACTACCTATAAAAAAAGGTAGAGCAGAGATCAAAGTTAACCCCACTTCTAGCAACAGATACAGCATGGTAAGGCAAGCACACCACTTTCCTCTGAGCAGAAGCTCAGCACTAACACTGAAAAGTTAGATTGATTTATCTGAGCACTGGTTGTCTTGAAAGAGATCAAATTGGCACTTAAAGCTGTAGCTGAGTAAAGTCATATATTGATGTTTTAGGAAGTTTAATGATAGAGAAGTATTTTTCGTGGATTGCTGAGGATCAAATTTTGCCATGTCCCAGCGGAAAACTTTTGTGAAACTAAGTCGTTGAGTAGCTGTTGACTCCAGTGTAGGCTTTCCAAAGGTTAGAAACTCCACTGTGGTTGAATGGATACCGTGCTTCCTAAAAACTGTGAAGTACTCTCATTTTGTGATGGCCTGACAGTCACAGCTTCTGCTAAAAAGTTTTCCTAGCGAACCTGAAGCAGAAACATTCAACACTGTACATTTTGGTTTACTACACTGCAAAGAACATGAGCCAGTGTGACAGCAAGGGTGATGGGCTGTTTTGCATTCTGTCCCTTCAAAGTACTCTACAGGCCACGGCTCTTTTCTCCAGACAAGACATCTTTGACTTCACAGCTGTTCATGTGGCCGCAAAAGGCTCCTTGTCTCTATGCCAATATTAGGGTTGCAGATTCCCCCTGCAGATTCCTCAGGACATGGAGCATTTCTTTTTTAGTCTCCCTCCCTCACCACAATCATTGATGATCATATTCTGCATTAAAGTATGAAATGACTTAAAATCCATCATTGGATGTGACAATGAGCCGGCATGCACTTGAATGAAAGAAGAATTTGGCATACTGGTTACACTTTCTGAGCCAACCTGTTCTCATAGGCTTCCATGAATTAATTACACACTGGTGATTAAGTAAATCCTTATTAATCCATGTGTTTGAGATAGCCTAAGATTTGTGTATTTTCAGAAATTTCCATTCTTGGTCTTTGAGCTTTCCATACGAGATCATTATAAAAGTGAAAAAGAAGATTGCAAGGTTGATAAAAGACAGCAATATGATTAGAAATTCCTGGTACATAATGACATTTAAAAGATATATTAAAAATCAAACACTTTTAAACCACATCCTTCATTAACTTTACAAGAGTTTGCCACTGCCAATTTAGGATGGAGGGCGTGAAATGGAAAGGAGTTTAATATAAGCCAAAGGAGGAAGGGGAAAGAAACCCTGTCCATCTCTGGATGGACATTGAAATGCTTTTTTCCCCTTCCACTCTACTCTTCCCCTGAGTGATCAGAAAGAGCATATGTGTGTATCAAATCATTCCGGTTTCGGTTTTCTTTGCCTGTTCTTTTCCTCTGTCCATTTTGCTAGTTGTCATAGTTACAGTGAGCTCAGTCCTCATCTTTCAGGGTCTTACAAGGATTTTTTTAAAGCTTTCTCTTGTAACAGTTCTTTGGAATGCCAGCTTGTCCAATTCTTTAACTGTTACTGCATTTCTTAATCTATTTGTCCCAGCAGTCTCCCCCTTTCTTGTGTTGTGTCCTGGCAGATTCCTCAGAGCAGGCTAGAAGTGCTCTGTTTTCATCTTCATCACAGTAACAGTTTCTTTCTGACAAGACTTCACAGCTTTATTCTTTCCCATCCTAACCCTTGAGTAATATTTTGGCCTTGTCTACATGTAGCTTTAAAGTGATATTTTTATAGCTCTTTTAGACTGAGTTAAACCAGACAGTCAGAACTTTAGCATCTCAAACTTCTTTTGTCAAGTTTTTGGGTTTGGGTTTTTTTTTTACTGTTTTGTTTTGTTGAGTTTTTTGTTTTGTTGTGTTTTATTTCATTTCAGTCCCATCCTCTGACTTGTGACTGCAAAGGAGTCTGACCAAGAGGATTTGCTGTACTAGGCAGGGCCAAAGTCAACCTGAAACCACAGAAACATGAGATGGCATTTGGTTCTCCTCAACACTTAATAGGCTCTAGCAGAGGGTCTCTCCTGGTCAGGCTACTACTCTTACAACTGCAGCCATAGAAGGGACTAATCACTGGCACTTGACTAATCACAGGGACAAGTATGGTGCTAAGTCAGGGGTGAGTAGTTCTTCCTCCATTCAGGGCTTACCTCAGGGAATGTGACTATATTCCTTTGGCACAGAAAACTGTGACTCCTCGTTGGAGAGGTTCTGCATGATAGACTTGTCTAAAACCTCAAGTAAGGACTGAGATCTCTACGATGATTTTCATATTAGAACTCAAACTAAGTTTTAGAAACAAGTTTTGTCTGCGTCTTCTGTTTATATTAATTCCGAAAAGGACACTAGACCCGAGGATAACTAAACAGATGTTCAAGCACACCTACTATAGTTATATGAATAATAGACAGCTGTCAGTCTTTTAAAAGACAATGACTTATAATGTAACTATCTGTTCTCTAAAAAATTATCCAGTTGTAGACTACTTAGTAAGTAGTCATACCCTTCTTTTCTATACATGCAAAAGTATCAGATCTGAGCTTGCTTATACACATAGTCATGCTAAAGGATTTTAGATATATAGTTAGCACCAAAATCTGCTTTTTAAAAAACATGTAAAAGATATGTATCTATATTAAAAATACATCTGAAACTGAAATAATGATGGTAAATACACACAACTGCAGCTTCAATAGATACTTGCAGCACTCTAGTGGCCATTCTTCATAAATACATCACAAAAATCTGGAAATTATTTTGGACAGCAGAGCTTCAAAGGAAAAAAAAAAACAACGGAAAAAAAATACTACAGAGTATAGACATAAAAGTTCTGAAAACAAGCAATAACATACTGTGTGCACTCTGATTAAATGTATTCAAACAGCCCTGGTTTAATTTAACAGCATTCTTACTCTGCATTACAAATATAATGAAAGTAGAGCAGGATGCGTGATAGTTTGTGGTCATTTTATCTTTTGATGTACTAGCTCGCCGGTTCAAGACAACTTAACTACTGGGATCTTTACATAACTCACTTTTCCTTCATCCCACTGACTGTAGGAGGGAAAAAGCAGGCAACATAAATGGGGGAAAGATTCTTTTCAGTCCTTATCTGGTCCTTTCAAAAAAGAAAGAATTATTTTTCCTTGCAATCTTTTTCTGTCATGTGCTCTCAGTGCCTGAAGTAATACATTTTATGTCTTTTATTATGGAAGAGCAATAAGAAAAATAAATACATCTCTCTATGAGAAAGCGGATTTTTACTTCTTTTACTTGAATATTCATCTTGTTTTACTACATTATTCACCTCATTTATTTTATTAGCATCCAGAAACAGCAAAACAGGAAATCATGGAAGTGCTCCTACATAAAGAGCTGTGACAGACAAAGTAATGCATTGTAAATTATCTCCTATATGCATATTCATACATTTGTTTTCACAAGAGTATCTAAGTATCAAATACAAGAATTAGTATTTGCATATTCTTTCAACTTTCATCATATTTATGTTTTACCAGCTGGAACTCATCTAGAATAAGGAAAAGCATGCACAGGTATCTTGTTCATGTGATTTTTTTTTGCAAGGAAGGCTGTAAACAAAAATGTGTCATAATCTTGTGTTAGGGGAAAAATTCAAATACCAAAAAGCTGGACACGAAGAGAAGAATCGTAATCAATTTGAATGAGAAGGCAAGACACAAATGTTAAGAAATTACAAAGTCAATGATAACGGAGTTTGGTCTCCACTCTAAAGAGAAGCAGATCTTGACCACAAAGATGAAGAATAAGGCCTATACTAACTGTTACGTTTTCTTATAGCACACAGAGAGGTAACACATGCTGAACATTAACATTTCCCCAAATACCCTGTTCGAATAACTGCAATGAGGCTATTGAATGAAGCGTTTGCCTCCAGGAACAAAAGACACAGTTTCATTGCTATAGAAAGCCTTGGGGATATGTGGCCACCACCGATCTTTGGTGTTTCAGAAGTAAAGGAACAAACCAGACTTCTGAGGTTTTCCAGCACTTTCACCACTCAGGACACTAATTGGAGGGATCTTTGCTTCACTCCACGGGTGAGCTTTGCTCAGACTTTCCAGCTTTACTCAGTAGCTGCTTTCATTCAGCTCTGATTCTTTTCAGACAGTTTGAGAGACTGTAGAGAAGACAGTGTTTTAATAAGAGAAAGAAAAATAATTAGGATCCACCCACCTGCATAGAAATTTTAAGAACCCAGGAAAGCTGTCCTTCTCAAGGAAGCATCCGCAGTACTTACATATAATCAAGGCTGAGACACAGTGCCTTTAAGTTCCCAAAGAAAGGTACTCTTTGCCTAAGGGACACAATTCAACTTCTACCTAAAATGGAAGCACCCCTTGTGGTGATATTCAAAGCCTCCTCTTCCTCTTCACTAGTTATCTGGGGAATTGAAGTTGTTTCCGTACACCCTTAATTCAGCAGCATACTCTCTTAGTTGTGTATGCCTTTTACCATCACAGTGCCACCGCTGAAGCTGCAGCAGCACAGCTGGGACAGGGAAAATACTTGGCTTGGATGGATGGGTTCAATCCCAGTAACAGTCGCAAGGGCAGAAGATGAGAATACCTTAAGACAAACACTATAAAACTATGACTTTTAGCAGTATGATTGAATAGGAGCTGAGATTTTGAATAGCTGGAAGTTAGTCAGGACATTGCTTCAAACAGACATTAGCAATGATATGAAATGCATTCATATCAAAAACATTTTTATTTTTTCCATGTTGCCAAACGTGTTAGGTACAAGAGAAAACAGTATCAAAGCAATTAGGTTTTGCACAAGCTTTATCAGAACGAAGGAGCAGTTGCTCATTATGATGCTCTGGGTATTATCCCAAACAAACAGAAAAACAACTGTATCTTATTTCCAGGGATGGGCCAGGAGCTCAGCCTTTAATGGGAAGTGTGCTGAAAGCATTGATGGTCAAATGGGCCACGACCTACAGCTGGGGAAATCTAAAACCTTCTCTTTCGCTGAAGCCTAAAACCTGTGCATCCAAAAAACTGGTGGAGCTCAAATATTGTCAGAGCTAGATTCTGTTTATCCATAAATATAACTAAATGATAACAACTAATCTCTTTCGCTAGTGCTGCTACCTTTTGGCCACAACTTATCTGCACAATTGTACCTGGATATAACGATGCATAAAAATAATGGAAATTAAATTCTCACTGGAGAGATTTTAAAATGGATCTGATTGGGCCAAAGTGCTTAATACTTCAACTGACAAATACATCTTATTTTTTTTTCCTCTTCTGCAAAACTGTATGAACACCACAGGGTCTATCACCAATCATAGCCAGGGAGAAATTTAGCAGCACAGTCTGAGGCAAGATAAAGGCAGGACTATTGCAGCTGGCCAAGAATGTATGAACAAGAGACGACAAGAGGAAAAGTAAGATAGTAGGCATGAGGAGTCAAATTTAAGCGTGGCGCTTCTAATCAACAGGATAAATGTGAAATTTATTTCTGTCTGTCATTACAGCATTACAGCATATGTGGTAATATGATTATAAAGACTGTGGATGGGTAAGCAGAAAGAAAAATAAGTTGGCAATGGTCAAGATGTAACTAAATTTCTAGAATTGTAACATTGTTTTAGATGTACATTGGTGAACATCGGCTTAGAAACTTTGGCTTTGATGGATTTACAACTGTTTACATCATCTGAAGAAATAATATTTTTTAAGTATGTCTTTATTCACTTGATACATTTCTTTCCATTTGGATGTCTGGTGAATAATAGTTTTATTTGAAAACTAAACCTTTAATAAAGTTCTACAAGAAAGTGCATCTCCATTAGTCGATAGATACGTGATGAGAAGAATGATCAACAGACAGAGTTACTGCATGAGAATGTGCTACTGCCTATTTGTAAGCAAGATGCTGCTGTGCTAAAGCAAAGTAAAATGTGTGTGACAGGAGGGGAAATATCTTAATGCTTTCAGAGACCCTCTTCAATTTTTTTCCTAAGTTCAGGTATAGATGCAGCACTAGTGTTCAAAATTGCATGCATGTTTAAAAGTGTACTTGCTTCCCCCTTCCTTTCCTTTATATCTCTCTCCTACAAACTATGGACAATGTTAAAGTACACTAATCAGGGCTTGAAAAATACTCAGACATAAGAAAAAGGCATGATGCCCTTGGCAAATGCCACCACCGGCAAAGGTCAGGCTTTCATTGCAACTCATACTTTGCACCCCCATCCAGTTGTGAGGATAATTGTCTGAATGTGAAATAAGTGGGAAGAAAAGTGTCTTCCTAAGACCTCAGACAAAAACCTCCCCAGCCTCTACGGTTGCTTGGGTGCATCAGCTTTTGCTGCTGTTACTGCAGACCCTCCGCCCAGCCCTGAAACTGAGCAGGATCAAGTCATTTCCCCTTTGCTGCTGCCTGGGAGGTGCTGAGCATTGTGTATGCAGACAGAGACAGCCATCCCTCCTGGGAGCAGCGCACAAACCACGCTGCCTGCCAAGCAAGCGCACACTCGCTAGGAGCCTATGCCACTACTCTGGTAGCAGCCAGGATGAGAGGGAAGAACAGAGAGGGATTTCTTCAATTTTTTAGCAGGTAGAGGAAACACTGATGGCCAGGAAAGCACTTTGGTATCATAGGAACTTGCAGAAGGCAGCTTCCTTACATCTTCACAACATGGGTAGCTCACCTGTATCCATTTTCTCACTATCGTCTCTTTACACAAAGAGAGAAGAGCTCAGAAAACACTACTGCTGCATAGGTCCTCTAGTCTGTTTTTTTACAAATGTCTCTACTTCTGAAAAAAAATCTTTGAGATCAATTACAAAAAGTTTCCCACCATTTAAAATGACATATCAGATACGAAAAAAAGAACAAATGAAACACTGAGAAACAAATTTCTGATAGCCTGTTATTTTGTTGAAGCAAAAGACAGGACCTACCAAGGAAAAAAAATCCAGTACAAAGGTCAATAGGTTATGTTTTATTTGCATGTTCTTGCTATTTGTCTTTGAAAAATCCCCAAAGTATAACATTTCTCTGTAGTGGCAGGAAATGCAATACCAGCTATATCGATACCAATATTTCATCCCTCTGTAGCAGGAAGGCATGCCTCTGAAATGTATTTTTTTCTCTGGGGTTATATCTTGTCTCATACATTTTGGTTCTGTTCACTCAGGGGTAGTAGTGATCTTTTGGGCTGCAATTTCTAAAAAAAAAAAATAAACTGTGTTATTCATCTTGTACTGGAATAGCCCAATAACCTAATGCAAATCTCATACCACAGCGTTTTCCTATACCTTCTGCTAAGGTTCAAGTCTCTACCCTGCAGAACTATCAGACTACAATAAAGCCACAGCACCCATTTCACAGGAGGGCTCAGACTTAGTCTTGTTACCACAAAACCTAAAGACTATAGTTTACTGACGAAGCTTACTGCTTTAAGAAATCTGTTATATATGAAACAAAATTTGACTTATGGTCCAGTGTTTAAGTTTTTCTTTTTTTTAAAAAATTATATTATTTAAGTGAGAAAAATACATACCATTTTAGGTACTATGGTGCCCAGTTCAGATACAAAGGTGAATGAATGAATCCTTTTCCTTACAATCCATTTTCAATGCAGAGGTGGAGACTGACATTTGCTGCAGAGTTCACTGAGATGTTTCACAGACAAAGAGCTTCAGAAATTTAGCTACAGTGTTGGAAAGGTCAGTGGTTACTGCTAATGCTGGTCAGTGGTCCTCAAAGTTCCTAATACTTAGATGATGGAAATGCTAACTAGTTCTTGTAGAAAGGGGGGAGAAAAGGCTGGAATATGATCTACTGCATCTGTCATTGTAACATCTTGCTTACTTTGAGTTAGGTACCTGCATGGAAGATTTTCATCAAAGATTTCAGCAATCATGTTATTGGAGGCATTCAAACAGAAGCTAATGAAATTTTCTAGAGACTTAAAAGTTCCATTAGTTGCTAAAGCTGACATAGACCTTCCTGTATTGATCTTGGTCATAAAAGTGAAATAGATACATAATGGGATAGTTCCTACAGGAAAGAAGAGATTGACATCAATAATGAAAATAACACAATTATTTTTGTAAAATATTTGTTAATAGTGCAGTAAAAATTAATTGGAATCAAGTATTAAGAGGGGTTTTTCAGGATACTTGCCACATTATGGTTGAGATTAATACAATTAAAACATAAAGCTGGAGAGCGTAGATGTCCTATACATTACTAAGCTCCCTCTACTGGAAAGAAATAAGCACTACATTGATTAAGCATTACATCGATTTGACAGTTAAATACTTGCATGCTATATTATGGTACAAAAATATTTAATTGATCATTATTCGACAATTAGCAGGAGTTTTTTATTAAATTGTGTTATTTATCGGTAAGTATTTTATTATCTTTTTACTTCTCTCACAAGAAGATACACATGGACTGTAAGTATGCCTCCTGATTGCTGGAAATTATTTATATATGTACAGTTGGGGCTTGGGGCTTGTGTGTGATAAATCTAAGCAAATATCAACATTTACAGTGGGAACATCTACATCCGAGCCAATATTCTTTTTCATGCTTAAAATCAACTGGAGAAATGAGTGCTTTTTGGGCGTCATCCATCTCACACAAAAGCAGTCATTGAAAACAGATGAAGATGACTGACACCCTAAAAGTGCTGAATTTGCTCCACTGCTATAATAAGAGTCAAGGGTGAATGGCCTCACACACGTATACAAAGACTGACAAACAAATCTATCCAGTATGAGAGTGGTACTCTAATATGAGTAATGTAGGTGTAATGTTAACCGGTGGGGTATGTTGTAGTAAATAAGATATAAAGTGCACAGCAACAGAAATAGTTCATAAATAACAATATAAGTTATTTGAGGAGTACCGATCAAGTGTTATTGTGCAAGTACACAGTATTTTCTACAATAAACTTCAACCCTATATTCAGCTTTAGAAGAACAAACTAAGCTTAAAAAAGCATTTGATTGATTAACCTCTCTTTTTAGCTACCTCTGGTACTTTGAGAGTCCATAGTCCCAAAGATGGTACGTACCCAACAGGTTCTCTAAATGACTGCATTTTATTCATGTAATTTAGAAATTAGCCAGAAAATGATGTTTTAATCTTCCTGTGTAAGAATATGTATTACGTGGTGATCTAAAAATTCATGTTCCTAATCGCAGCTTTCTTCACGCTGGTCACACCAAACGTAATCTATGGCATAGTCTGTTCTCACAGTTTCTAGTTCTTGGAGTGGATGTGCAGAGAAATAAAACTGTGGACTTTTCTGAGAGTCTTAGCTCCCTGTCACAAACATAAAACTCATCATCTGGATATATTATATTTATGCTAAATATCACTAACTCATTTTGAACATACTGCATTTGTAATACATTAATAAAAATATTAAAATACCTACAAAACACTTTCTTCTTGGTGGACAGAGTGAAAATGGGGTTTCTCAGATGAAAGCTCTTTATGATGTTAAGCATTCCTTATGGAAAGACTGGAGTAAGTCCTCTATGTCCCTGTGTTACAGAGGAGGTAACAGTTGCATTCTGCAGAAGATCATCCAGCTCATCAGAGCTGATACTTTCAAGCCTAAATGCACGGTATTGCAATGATCTCTCCTGAAAGCATGTCGGCTTTCAACTCTTAAGGTATATTACTAAGTAATGTATCCTAGCTACTCGAAGATAAAAGGTGCATTCTTTGCAAAGGCTGTGCAACATATGTGGAATTTATAACTGTGATGTAAGGATGAAAGCCAAGATTTTTTTTAAATTACAGCTGTGGTGCCACTAGTTTTTAAGGGTTTGTCTGTGCAACAAGACCTAAATGCCGGGAACTCAGCACTACCAGAGAAATTTGCACCATTGCAAAGTGCAAACAGACTTGATAAGCACAAGGTCATAGGATAATTCAGGCTGGGATGGACCTCAGGAGCTCTGCAGGGTAACTCCTTCTCAAAGCAGGGCCAACTATACAGTCAAATCAGGTTGCTCAGGGCTTTATCCAGCTGGGTCGTGAAAACCTCCAAGGATGGAGGCTGCACAGCTTGCTCTCAGGGCAAACTGCTCCGCTTTTGGGCTGCTCTCATAAAAGTTTTTCCTTATATCTCTAATAGTGCACACCTTCAATCAGTGGAGGCAGTATCCTCCCGTCAAATTTCAAGATGTGAGTTATCAGAGTGCCTGTTTTATGGGAGTTATCTCCAGCTGGTTCTTCTGGTCAGCCATTATGGATCTCAAATGTACATAGTGATATGTGAAAGATAATAATGCTGCAGGCTGTGGACACAGAGTATTGAACTGAATCCCATAAGTTAAATACAGGCCTTAGAAACCACACTGTCATGGCGGCATCTGTTTCAGGTTTCAGCTACAATTAACAAGTTTTATTTCATTACTAAAATCTTCTCACAGCCAATGAGTCTAGAATCAATTATTTCTTTAACAGTTTTGGAAAGGAAACAAACACAATTTGACATCTGTGAACCACAAGAACTAAGTGGTAAAAATTCTCCTTGGGAAGGTAGCATTTTGACAGCTTTGCAAAGGTGGTTTTTCTTTCTTATTTCAAGAATAAACAAATATGATTGTAAAAAATAAATATACCATTGATTTCCTTTTCTTGAGTACCTGAAGAGTTAATCTTGTAATGGAGCCAGGCAAACTTTATACTTTTCAATACTTGTACCCAAGTTTTGATACTTTCCCCATTGGTCTAAAAGGAAGCATGCTTCCATTTCTTGCCTTCCTCTGTTTGATTTTAGGAGAAGAAAGAACACTCAAAAATTCTTGTCTCAGATAGAAAAAAAGCAGCAAAGAGAAGTGAAATTATGCCTATTGAATTCTAGATGTTCCAAGTCTTGAAACCTTGAAAGAAAAATTTTGCATTAGACAAAATGTCAGAGACTGCAGATTTAATAATAAATAAAAAGTCTTCTCATAGCTATTCTTTTTGAGACTAGACTAATATTTGGTAATTAAGGGGCTGTTAATGAGAGCTTTCAGAAGATAACATTTCTTCTTTATTGAAAATAAAGCATTATTAAAATCTCTCACCACTCTAATAAAAACTGCCAAAGAAAAAAGAAACCTAAAAATCACCGGCTTACTATTTTTCACTAAAAACTTGCAAGAGAATCCACTGATACTAAATGGTTAAGAGCACTATCTGCTGGTGTGATATTTTCTAGTTCAAGATCTTTCTCTACTAGATTCTTTCAAATCTCAATTGATTACGGTAATCTGATTGAAAAGAATAGTGGATATCCTGTGTGGAATGGAACAAGTCAAGAGAAGAGACTGAGAGAAAATCCTCCTAAGACATTCAATAGTCTGGTAATCAGATAATCGATGTAGAACGTACTACGCTGACTGTGCTAGGGGATTTGACACTCCGTCACTGCTTTCCAGGACTTTGTTTTGACTCTTGAAGCATTTCTCTTTCATATTGATCAACAGGAATAGGAAACATACGAAACTCTTCACAGACATATAGTTCCCATTAATAATATAATCCCTAAAAATTATTTTCCAATTGATGTCATTTTGTTGAAAATACTTGCATCAGATCTATTCTTAATATTACCAGCACATTTTGCTTAACTGCCCACAAAAAAGCAAACTACCCCTCCACTAATCACAGAATCACAGAATGGCAGAGGTTGGAAGAGACCTACTAAAGCAGGTTCACCTAGAGCAGATTGCACAGGATCATGTCCAGGCAGGGTTTGAGTATCTCCAGAGGAGAATCTTCTCTGGGCAGTCTGTTCCAGTGCTCTGCCACCCTCAAAGCCAAGAAGATTTTCTTTATGTCCACGCGGATTCTTTCCAGTAGTTGCTTGTCTATCTTGAACTGGGGAGCCCAGAACTGGACATGATACTATATGCAAGGCCTCATTAGGGTAGAGTAGAGTGGGAGGAAAACATCCCTTGACCTGCTGACCACACTCTTCTGAATGCACCCCAGGATACCATTGGCCTTCTTGGCTGCAAAGGCACTTTGCTGTCTCGTGGTCAACCTGTTGTCCACCAGGACTCCCAGGTCCTTCTCTGCAGAGCTGCTTTCCAGCAGGTCGACCCCAAAGCTGTTCTGGTGCATGGGGTTCTTCCTCCCCAGGTGCAGGGCCCTATGTTGAACTTCATTCAGTTCCCCTCCAGCCCAACTCTCCAGCCTGTCCAGGTCTCGCTGAATGGCAGCGCAGCCTTCTGGAGCATCAGCCACTTCCCCCAGTTTTGTATCACCAGCAAACTTGCTGAGGGTGCACTCTGTCCCTTTTTCAGGGTCATTGATTGTCCTGAGTTCAGCTAGTGATCAATGACCTGAGTTAATTTTCACAGCCAGTACGGCCAGACTGAACCAGACAATGGGATATTCAATATAATACCAATGTCATGCCCGGTATATGTAAGAGGGACCTAGCTGGAAGGGGGTGTGTGTGTATTTTTTTCAAACAGCTCTTTGCGTTGTTCATATAAACTCTCCCTATTAACTCACATGGCTTTACTTTTACCTTATTTTTTCTTCCCTCTCTCAGAGGGGGAGGGGAGGGAGCGAGAGAGCAACTGTGTGGTGTTTAGTTGCCAGCTGGGTTGAAATCACAGTATCGATGTAGTTGTTGAACAAGACTGGACCCAGTATTGACCCCTGAGGAACACCGCTAGCTACAGGCCTACAAATAGACTCTGCACCACTGATCAAAACCCTCTGAGCTCTGTTGTTCATCCCCTTCTCAATCCACCTCACTGTCCACTCTTCCTAACTCACACTTCCTAAGCTTACCTGTGAGGATGTTATGGGAGACAGTGTCAAAAGCCTTAAGCCAAGGTAGACAACATCCACTGCTCTTCCCTCATCTACCCAGCCAGTTATGCCATCATAGAAGCCTATCATGTTGGTCAGGCATGATTTCCCTTTGCTGAACTCGTGCTGATGTCTCCTGATAACCTTCTTTTCCTCCACATGCTTAAAGATGACCTGCAAAACGAACAGTTCCACTGCCTTTCCAGGGATGGAGGTGAGGCTGACTGATGTATAGTTTCCTGGGTCCTCCTTCTTGCCATTTTTGAAGACTGGAGTGCCACTGGCTTTCCTTCAGTCCTCAGGCTCCTCTCCTGTTCACGACCTTTCAAAGATGATGGAGAGTGGCCTAGCAATGGCATCTGCCAACTCCCCGAGCACTTGTGGGTGCATCCCTTCAGGGCCCATGAATCTGTGGGTGTTCAGCTTGCCTGACTGATCTGTAACCTTATTCTCCTCAAGCAAGGGAAAGCCTTCCTTTCTCTAGACATGCTCTTTTACCTTACTTACCAGACTTATTTTCCTACTTTTTAACTGTGTGTTTATAACAAGGACATTTTAATTTAATGGTCTGTGAAATATCTCTTGATTTTGGTTTTATGGTTATATGCACACATATAACTGAATCTATTACATGTTTTTCATATTTTTATCTTGCTACATATTTTTTAATTGCTGTTTTTCACTTTGTGTTAGGAACATCAAAAGACTGTTCTATTACACTAGAAATACAGTATTCCACTGTACTGGGTTTGCATGGAAAGTGGAGGGGGGCTTCAATGGCGGCTTCTGTAAGAAGATTCTGGAAGCTTTCCCTGTGTTCAGTAGAGCCAGGGTTAGCTGGCTCCAATATGGATCCGCTACTGGCCAAGGCCAAGCCCAACAGTAATGGTTGGTAGCACCTCTCTGATAACATATTTAAGACAGGGGCAAAAAACTGTGCCACAGCAACTGCAGCCAGAGAGAGGAGTGAGGACATGTGAAACAACTCTGCAGCCACCAAGGTCAGAAAAGAAGGAGCAGGAGGAAATGCTCCAGGTGCCAGAGCAGAGATTCCCCTGCAGTCCGTGCTGAAGACAACAGAGTGTCAGGCTGTCTCCCTGCAGCCCATGGACGTTAATGGTGGAACAGATACCTACCTGCAGCCTGTGGAGGACCCCATGCTGGAGCAAGTGCGTGTTCCCAAAGGAGACTGTGATCCTGTGAGAGGCCTGTGCTAGAGCAGGCTCCTGACAGGACCTGTGGCATCATGGGGAGAGGGGAGCCCACACTGGAGCAGGTTTGTTGGTAGGACTTGTGATCCTGTGGAAGGAACCAATGCTGGAGCAGTCTGTGAAGAAGTGCAGCCTGTGAGAAGGACTTACGCTAGAGAAGTTCGTGGAGGACTGTCTCCCATGCGAGGGTCCCCATGCTGAAACAGGGGAAGAG
>NW_010387664.1:17376-31182 GCF_000710305.1 Buceros rhinoceros silvestris
GACTGCAATCCCCCATTCCCTGTCCCCCTCTGAATTCAGGAGTCAAGTTCAACCTGGGAATAAGAGAGAGGTGGGGGGAAGGTGTCTTAAGATCTGGTTTTGATTTGTCATTACCCTATGATGACTTGACTGGTTATAAATTAAACTAAGATCCCCAAGTTGAATCTGTTTTGCCTGATGGTAATTTGTGAATGATCTCCCTGCCCTTATCTTGACCCATGAGCCTTTTGACAAATTTTCTCTCCCTGTCCAGTTGAGGAAGCAAGTGATAGAGCAGTTTTGATGGGCACCTGGTGTCCAGTCAGGGTCAACCCACCACAACTACCTCTTCCTCCCAAAATGTCAGAAATTAACTATTCCCAAAATAAAACATGTTCTCTTTACTGTGCGTTGTTCAATGTCACACCGACTATCATTCTGAAAATTGATGGTTTCAGAATGTATATGCTATAAAAGCCACTATGAAAAAGAAACTGCACCGAACTGCATTAATGAATGTGAAGATCCTTGCTGCAATGCTACACAAGCAACAAAAGAATCTGAATCAGAGATATAAATAACAAAATAAATAAAGTTTCAAGGAGTATTCAATTTTATTGAATTTATTGTTAAATAAATATATTTATTTTTCTTCTAGAGCCTGTAAAGCTCAGATTTTGGGGTTTTTGACTGCTAAAAATGCAAATATCCACACAGTGAGATTTTCAAAGCACCTGGCTATTAAAATCTGATTAGTTTCTACGAGCTTTTGTAAATCCTACTACAGTACTGTCTTCATCTTGAAGTGTCTAAATATCTTTAGAAACCTTGACTGAACTACACTTGCATTTATCACTGAATAGAAAAGATAAAAGCATTAAGTCTAAGTTTCTAATTAAAGTGTCAGAATGAGGTATCACCGATACCAAAAACTCTAGCAGCAAAGAATGCTGCTATATCCAACACTCTTGTGTCAAGTGTGGGATTTTTTTGTAAAAGATACAGATGCTGGCTCTTTCTGTGAATCCACAGAGTCAGGAACCTGTGGTTATCTTATTGCTGGTAATATGCAGATTTCTGGGATGCTGAGGGCTGGGTTTTTTTTTTTATTCTGACAAGAGCCTGTGATTGCTTATTTATCTGTGAACTAAAATTTGAGGCCATTACAAAAGACACCTTTGGTGTAATTTACAGTACAAATTATGTGTTACCTGATAACAGTTAATGGAGCTGTAGGAATATGACACACCCATAGAGTGGGGGTGCAATACGTAACAGAAAAGCTTTTTATCTTCATCATTGGTTTTTTTGCTCCTGCTTTATCAACTTTCTGAACAGCCAACAGCTAGCTTTATGGCATAATAGAGAGATGATAAAATGACTAAAAGGTATAAACGTAAATTAAGAGGAAGAAGAATTTGTTCATTTTATAATAATTGAATATTATACAATCCCCTTTTAGAGTAAATAAAATTTTATGTAAATTCGACAAATATTTTATTGTAGATCTTTTTAAAGCATGACATTTTTGGGCAGTTTTAGTCTTTGTTTTTTAGAAAATTTTGTTCTCTAGAAATTTTTCAGGGTATATTAATCATAGTTCTCTTCAAAGTTGATGTTATGAGAAATTACAAATTCTATCAGTAAGCTTAGACAAACTCATTCTACAGCGTTTTGCAAGCACTGTTGCACATTTAGCAAATCTGAATATCCATGGCTTTACTAGACTTCACATCTATGTAATTTTTTTAGTAATGTATGTTATCAGGAGTAGTCAACATGATTCACCAAAAGGAAGCCATGCTTGCCAACCTGGCAATCCGGCAATCTGGCATCATCTTCCGTGATGGCAAGACTGGATGGATAGATAAGGGGAGAACAGTGGGTGTTACCTACCTCAACTTCAGCAAGGCTTTTGACACTGTCTCCCACAACATCTTTCTAGGGAAGCTTAGGAAGTGTGGGTTGGATTAGTGGATGGTGAGATGGATTGAGAACTGCCTGAATGACAGAGCTCAGAGGGTTTCGATGAGTGGCACAGAGTCTAGTTGTAGTTATGTAGCTAGCAGTGTTCCCCAGGGGGCAGTATGGTGTCCAGTGGTGTTCAACATATTCATCAACGACCCTGAAAAAGGGACAGAGTGCACCCTCAGCAAGTTTGCTGGTGATACAAAACTGGGGGAAGTGGCTGATGCTCCAGAAGGCTGCGCTGCCATTCAGACGTCTGCCCTGCCATTCAGCGAGACCTGGACAGGCTGGAGAGTTGGGCTGGAGGGGAACTGAATGAAGTTCAACATAGGGCCCTGCACCTGGGGAGGAAGAACCCCATGCACCAGAACAGCTTTGGGGTCGACCTGCTGGAAAGCAGCTCTGCAGAGAAGGACCTGGGAGTCCTGGTGGACAACAGGTTGACCACGAGACAGCAAAGTGCCTTTGCAGCCAAGAAGGCCAATGGTATCCTGGGGTGCATTCAGAAGAGTGTGGTCAGCAGGTCGAGTGAGGTTCTCCTCCCCCTCTACTCTAGCCTAGTGAGGACACATCTGGAGTATCATGTCCAGTTCTGGGCTCCCCAGTTCAAGATAGACAAGGAACTACTGGAAAGACTCCAGTGAAGGGCTGCAAAGATGATTAGGGGGCTGGAGTATCTCTCTTATGTCGAAAGACTGAGAGGCCTGTGTCTGTTTAGCGTGGAGAAGGCTGAGGGGGATCTCATCAGTGCTCACAAATATCTAAAGGGAGGGTGTCAAGAAGGTGGTGCCAAACTCTTTTCAGTGCTGCTCAGTGATAGGACAAGGGGCAATGGGCACAAACTGGAACACAGGAAGTTCCACCTGAATGTCAGGAAAAACTTCATGACTTTGAGAGTGACAGAGTACTGGAACAGGCTGCCCAGATTGGTTGTGGAGTCTCCTCCTCTAGAGATATTTGAAACCCACCTGGCATGTGATCCTGTGCAACCTGCTATAGGTGAACCAGCTTTAGTAGGGTGGGTTGGATGAGATGATGTCCGGAGGTCCCTTTCAATCCCTACCATCCTGCGATTCTGTGATACAGGTAGCTTAGCTTGAATCTTGTCCATCTTTTTTTACTGACAAAAATATTTCATACAATGAAGTCCAATCACACAGACTCTCCTTGCAAAAAAAAAATTAATAGAGATGGTACTAATGACAGAATTTGGCTTATAATCTGCAGTTCGATCATACTTGTTAGATCTGCAGTCACTCACTTAATTTGAAGCTCACTGAGCAATTGATACAGTAAAAGTTATCTGAAGAAGATAGTGGAAAGATCACCAAATGGTTTAAATGAAAGTACATTCTGTCTATTACCAATCTGATTCTCTCCTGCTGCGGATGCTTAGAGGTCAGATGGGTTCTTTATCACTAAAGTTTTTAGAAGGGGTATCTCTGAAAAATATGGGACAGCTCTGCCAAAACTGTGAGCCTGATACTGGAATCATTTGGTATGATCTGTGACCTAGGTAGTATTACTTCAGTTGCATGCAATTCTGCAGTTTAAACGAAGGCAAAATTTTTTAATTCAGAACCTTATTTAAATGTCCTCTGGAGCTTTTTCTCATTCATCTTACATTAACCGAGAGAAGGAGAGTACAACGGGATCCTTATGAATATGTAAATTACCCCGTATTAATAGCATAGCAGCTATATATTCTAGATTTAACTGCTAGAACTCAGCTAAGGCAATAAGACCAAATCAGATCTTAGTAATTTACATTTTTATAGTTCTTGCTAAAGCAATCTAGCATGGACTTGTACTGCCAAGAGAGGGCATAAGATAGTATATAAAAATGTACTTATTACACTTGGTTTACACTTTGCTTTCAAATATAAGTCTTTCTTAAAAATAAAGAAACAGAATATTCGCTAGCCACAATGGAAAAACTAACGAACAAACCACCCCACCCCCAACCCCCACCCCCTGTTCAAGTAAAAGAAACTTCAGAAAGAGTTGTAATATTGCTGAGGAAAAAGAAGGGGAAAACCAGCAACCAGATAACTGACAGAGATGGAAATATGCAGTGGCTAAAGGAACAGAAGTCTACTGAAAAGTTCTCATTAAAAATAAGTGTAGGATTATTGCTGTATATATACAGCATTCCGCCTCTTCGTGTCGGATTTTCTAGCATAGAGAGGAAAAAGGAGAATATTTATATTCCTAATAGGTGACATGGATTTCCTTATCACAGAATCACAGAATCATTTTAGTTGAAAGAGACTTTTAAGATCATCGAGTCCAATCATTAACCTAGCACTCCAAGTCACCACTAAACCTTGTCCTGCAGCACCACATCTGTATGTCCTTTAAACACCTCCAGGGATGGTGACTCCACCACTTCCATGGACGGCCTGTTCCAGTGCTTCACAACCCTTTCTGTAAAGAAATTTTCCTAATATCCAAACTAAATCTTCCCTGGTGCAACTTGATGCTGTTTCCTCTTGTCCTATTGCTTGTCGCTTGGGAGAAGAGACTGACTCCCACTTTGCTAGGGCCTCCTTTCAGGTAGTTGTACAGAGTGATGAGGTCACCCATGAGTCTCCTTTTCTACACATTAAACAACCCCAGTTCCCTCAGGTGCTCCTCACAGGACTTGTTGTCCTTCACATCAGCTTCATTGCTGTTCTTCGGACATGCTCTAGCAGCTCAATGCCCTTCTTGTAGTGAGGAGCCCCAAACTGGACACAGTACTCAAGGTGTGGCCTTGTCAGTGCTGAATACAGGGGGACAATCACTTCCCTGCTCCTGCAGGTCACATGATTATATTGCAAAGGCTTTTAAAAACCTTTTTTGAGAAGCAAGGTCAGAATATATGTATTAGTTACAGGTTTCATTACTGGGGCAGCTACATTTCCGTGTACTGCAATGATTTCCAAGACAAAAACTTCAGATTAGTGTTGCAAACCATGCAGATAAAAAGGTTTATATTATTTAAAATTAAAAAAATTCACAATGCTTTGTATAGCTTTGGTAGAAGTACAGATCAGTCCGACAGCTGCTGGCAATGGTGTATTCGTACGCATCCACCAAAGATCTGTAGGTGGTTTATAGCAGACATAAAGGTTACAGTCTGAAGTCTAGCCTTTCCCATCTAATGTGCCTATCCTATACAAGGATAGACTATAAGAAACATTTTTTTTCAATCTCCTGAAAAATGATATTAGATATATACGAGACTACAATCTGTCAACTCCGGGATATTTTTTTGGGGGTAGAACAAATTACTGAAAAGAGCAGGTTTGTGTGATTTAGTGGCATTTCTAAGAGGTTTTTTGAATTTTCCAAAAAGAAGCAGATGTCCAGATGATGTGCAGAAAGACAATATCCTCAAATTGCCTTCTTTCAAAAAATACCCCTCAGCCATTCCTATGGAAGAAAGAATGGTATATAATTTTGTCCTCAAAACTATGCAGTTTATATCATAACTTAAAGACTGTAAGTCATGTGTTACCATCTGGTAAATGCATGGAAGACTCACTGAAGACTGTGGATTATAAACATTGAATTGTAAGAAGACAGACAGGGAAACGCTTGTCATGAAAAACAATACTGATTTTTATGCTGGAAATGTGTTTCTTCCCGTGTTCTTATATACTCCTACACCATGAAAATCCAGGTTCGTACACCATGCTGATGGAGGTTCCTCAACCTAGACATCTAACTCATGTTCCTAATTGATAGAAAAAATGCAGACTTTAAAGCTTTTTTAGCTCTTGGGTATTTTAACAAATAAATGTCATAGTAAATATACGTGTGCACGGGTGTATGCACAGAACACAGCGGAGGTTTGTAAGTGCAGTATGATACCAAACAAGCACAGAGTAGGTTATTTATTGTCAACATAATATTAACAGGATGAGGATACTTAGTTGTTATACATGAGAAAAGAGAAAATAAATAGCCATAACCTTGCAAAGGCCATGTGAGTATCTCCTATGCATCCTGTGTACTTCTTTCTGCTGAGATTGTTTTGATACATAGCCACCCCTCTAAGCAAGAGGGCAGTCACATCCACAGTGAGGGCTACTGTGGAGGTATGTAAGGGTTCTATAACACATTTACCGAAAATTGTTTTCTTCACAAAAATCGTATTTTGTTCCACTTCACCATAGAACGGGAAGTTGAATCTCATGATTATAGCAATGTTATTCAAATCACAAGGGAAATCTCAAACCAGCTGGCGTTTCTGGGTATTCCAGCATTCTCCTACCTCCCACCATTTCGACCCCTAGTTGTCGCACACACATCTGCCTGTGTATGTGAATAGACATTAGCCTATAACCATTACGTCTACTCAAGTCCTGTGAAAGCCCCTCTGCGGGCTGCTGCCCAGTCTGCAGCAGTACCTAGAGCTCCCAGCTGCTGTGGTGCCAGGCTTCATGCTAGCAAATGCTTTGTCCTTGTGTAATAACAGAGGGGTTTTACAAAAGTGAAAAGATGCAATCCAAAGACAAACAATCCCAGTTCTGCTAGTTTCCTCATAACCATGTTTCCTAAACCGTTTTTCATTGCTCTTTTCTTGATTTTCCCACACTTCTTTAAATGTCATGCCCAAACCCAGATGGGGATTTCTGGCTATGATCAGAGCAGAGGCATGAGATACTTATAAATTAAAAGGATCTTAATTAGGATATGATTTATATTAGCTTGTCTCTAATTAAAATGTATATGTACTAAAATGATATAAAAAAGAACAGTTTCTAACTATTTCGTAACTTGTGCTGGCACAACTAAACACAACGTATGGACGTTTCACTGAAGACTGTGGGCAATTTGTACACCAACCTATCAAACAGGGATCTGTGCAGCTGCACATAGCAGGCACTGAAAAATGTGTAGTCAGTAACCAAAGCAATGGAATTTGCAAGGTAACAGAGACCAATAAAAGGAGCAGGCTCTGCAAACAAGCCTGGAGACAGCACCACCCCGGTCCATAGCTGTCACTGCTAAATATGCAGCATCAGCACCCTGGCACTGTATACTCGCAGCTAATGTAGGACACAAAGGTTAAGAACTGATGGTTTTATATAGCTAGAGATGAGTCATCATCATCATCATCATCATCATGGCTTGGCTTCGTGAAGGAAGATATGGGAAGGGCTTTTCCCACGCTCACTGCAAGCGATGAGTGCACCCTTCGGGCCTGCGCGGCGGATTTTTTAGGTGAGGCGCAGCATGCGCGGAACTGGCTCCACCCTTTACACCTGAGGTTCATCTGCCAGGGCCTAGCAAGCTTGGACGGTGACAGCAAAGTCCTCGGGTCGTAGGTTTGTTTAGAGTGTCCTTCTCTTAGATGACGGATGCCTTACAAGGCTAAACGAGCTCCATCTGGCCGGGTTTGCAGTCAGAGTTGTCCTTCTCCTAGGATGGCTGCCCGAAGGCTAGTGAGCCCATCCTGCCCGTGGACACACTTTGTGTGACCCTTCAGTTGAGACCTGTCTGGCTTGGGAGACCCTACCAGAGGCACATGCCACCACCAGCACAGCTCTCAACCTCACAAGGGCACGCAAGCTCTTTCCCCACAACAAGGGGATGCCCACGAAGGAGAGAGATGAGTACTGATAACACAAAAGAACTAATGGTTAGCACAAAATATATTGTTCGTCAATGTCAAAGTTTTGTTTCAAAACTGTTTTGAATTTGTCAGACTTCTGAACAATCCAGTCAAACCAATCTCAAATTCTCTGATAAATACATACATTTTTTATATAATTTCATTTGCAACATAGCTGAAGCCTTATCAACAATACAAAGAGTTTGTTTCACACTTCCTGTGGGTTATATATACACGCCAGTGAGGATTGGCTCCCTTGCAGCATTACAGGATACAACTCTCACCTTTTTTATTGAGAACATTTTGCTCTCATCAGGAATGTGCATAATTAAGTATTCCTGCTTGTATCTGGTACCCTGAATTGACTTTCAAGATGATTTCAGATAATTATTTACAAGATGCCATTAACAAGATAATTCTAGAACATTATTTTACAAAAGCATACCAATCCCTCAAAAATATTTGGGTCTATCAGTTTTTGTAAACATTTTTATATAAATATTGTTGAAGAATTTCCCAACAAAGGGCAAACTACTTATATTAGACTAATTTACATAGTGTGCAAGAGTACAAGACAAGAACAGTTTGAGATGGATGTGTACATTGGTATGTTGCACATTTAATCAAACTGTATATAAAAGGCAATGTTTTTATCAATTTACCATTCTGAGACCAGCATACTCTGATTTTTAGAAAACAATTTCCAGTGCAGCTGTTGGTATATGTGATTCTCAAGAACTATAAAAATATAGTTTAATATATTTGCAAAGATGCAATTACTCTAATGCCCATGATTATTCTGCTCCATGAGTGAGATACTGGGTGTACACCTCACCATACTGTTGCAGGTACTACCCACTTGTACCAGCCACCACAAGATCTTCCATTACAACGCAACGTTGTCCAATTAATGTCTATTCCTACCATTACAGTAGTCAAATAATACACTCCATTTTCTCCTCGTTGTTGCTTGTGTGCAAAATGTTTCCGAGTATTATTATGGAACAAAATACGTAAGTGACAACAGGAACAAAAAGAAATGCTAAATAGATTCTTATACTGTCATCTGCCAGAAAGTGCCAGGGGCTGAAGAGATCAGAACAAAGCAAACGTTTCCCTTTAATCGGGGAATTAAAGGTATTTGCATTGTGCCTTCCTGTTTTGTAATGATTTGCATGTTAACTAGGTGGTTTTTCTGCTGTATCTTAGGAAATACACATACAGGTATTCCCCAGTCTGAGGGCATGATGGAAAAGGAGTAAAATTTTATAAAAATAAAAGTAAGAAATCAATGTTCACATTATCAACATTAATATATTTTCAATACAACCATCTAAAGGGTTTTTATAAATGCTTTATAAAGCAGGTGATTGCTTTTGCTGTTACTAACTGCAGTGCAGAATCAAAGCCCATGGATACCTTCTAGCCAGCTTCAACAGGTTTTATTTTGTATCTCTTAGAGTGCCATCAGCATTAGCTTTGGTGTTTCGTCTCTTTATAGTCAGTATGGCCAGGAAAATCAACACGACCATGATTATTATATCAGGCATCTCAGCCTCTGACCACAGAACTTAGTGACTCTGCCATTTTCCTTGCCTGGAGAACACAGAAAATTCCACCTGAACATGGGGAAAAACTTCTTTACTTTGAGGGTGGCAGAGCACTGGAACAGGCTGCCCAGAGAGGCTGTGGAATCTCCTTCTCTAGAGTTATTCAAAACGCCTCTGGATGTGATCCTGTGCAACCTGCTATAGGTGAACCATCTTTAGCAGGGAGGGTTGGACAGGATGATCTCTGGAGGCCCCTTTCAACCCCTGCCAATCTGTGATTCTGTGATTCAGTGAAAAATAGCGGCAGCCATAAATAAGATACAAAAACATCCTTACAGATCTACTCCTTCTTGAATGTGCTTTATGCTGATACCCTCTGTCAAAGTTTCAGAAGGTCATAAGCAGTAGTAACAACATTTAAGGTTATCGTCTATAATACTGAGTAAGGTCAGAAATAAAATCAACAAGAACAATAATACAACTCTAATAAAACAGAATCTTTTTCTTTACTTTCTGACACTTTTTTTTTTGTCTGTTTGAAAAATTTTAATCCCTTGTGTGGAAGTTATTTCACTTTGCCTATGAGAAACAAAGATGAATTGACCTAAAGACATCTCTCTGGATTACAAGTCAGGATACTCTTTTGAGAGGTTAGAGAGGCTAGTCCGAGTCCCTGCTCCCAGGGCTTTGTGTTTGGTTTGCTGCTTTGCTGAAAATGCAGATACAAAAATAACCCAGAAGGAAGATGCAACACTGGAAAGTATTGCCAAGTAAAAATCCCTACATTATTTGGTTTTTACAAAACATATTCCACATATAAATTAGGATAATTTTGTGCAAGATGTAACAGCATTTTTCTAAATTCTTATGCCACAACTAGGCCATACCAGTGTGCAAATACAGTGTGAAATGAAGGTTTGATTTGGAGTTTTTTAAATTTGGTACCAGTTTGGCTGAACATCTTATTGTTTATATTTGGCTTTTTTATTACAGTGGTGTGGTACTTAGAAGATGGAGGAATTTACAGCATTCACAGTTTAAGATTTGGCAGAAGTATTACAAAACTTCTGCTGAATTAATGAGCTTAGTATGGGCCTCAAGTACTGTGCTTGTTGAACAAGATTCTCCTGCACTCTGCTAGAAACCTAACACTTAAAAATTGAGAAAATGGTTTGTAGAGAGCTAGGAACTCTCACACTTACCCAGGACAGATGGTGTACACAGTGCATCATTCTTCATGGTCACACTCTTATAATTAATAAATAAGTGATGTTCTACAAACATGTTTTGCCTTCCAACATGATTTCTATGAAAGCAGAAAAAAATTAATTTCACTGCCTTCTCCTAGTTCCTTGGCACTAGAGTATAATTTGTTTAGTGCTTATGTGCCAATTAGAAAAATATTTATCTCTTACTATTTGAAGTGTAAAGTAATGATACTGTTATTTAAAGCAGTCAGCCATAGAAAGACATGTTGTGTGTGCCGCAATCACCTACAAGTCACGGTATCGTTATTGTCACTAAATACTCATACTGTTTTCCAGAATAACTGCCTCAATGAGACCAGAGCTCCAAAACACAGTATGCTGTCAGAGATAGCTGTGGCTTTCACATCTGTCAGTTAACAGAGCTGTTTTATAAAACACACTGTCTCAGAAGTGTGTGGCTTGCTTTTCAGTCCCTTAGTGGCGACAAAACTAATGGAAACTACCAGAATGCATCTGAAAGCTCAGTATCAATTTAGGCTGAAGTATGGCAAAAATGATAATTGCTTACAAGGTACATTTACTCTTCTCTACCTGTACTCAGATTGTTAGCACATCATTGCGGAAGAGAGAAAAGGTTTAGGGAGTCTTCTCATCTATCAAGAAAAGTATGGACCCTTCCAGTACTGTACTTTCTGTTCTTAATGCAAGAACACTGTGTGAATTCTGTACTCATTTCCATGTCAAAATGATGACTGAACAGAAACACACACCTTTTAAACAAGGCATGTATTTGAAAACATTCTTTTTAATCTGCCAATTTTAATTGAAGGGATTCTTTCTAAAAATCTTCAGGGACACGTGCAATATCCATTGTGACAAGAAATGTGATGATCTCATGCATACCAATTAAAGTGTAGCTGCCAAATGTAACAATATGAAAAATATTTTAGTTAAATATGCACTTTAGAGTGTTCTTAAAGGAATGGAAACCAAAATAAAAATATTACTTGGCAACATCACAGGTTAGGTTTGTTGCAAAATCTTTCCTTTCGGTGAAAACTAAAATTGTGAGATTTACTTCTTTCAGCAATAAACGGCTAAGACACCTAAACCTAGTATTATTTGCATTTCCTTTTGGTTGTACAGAAGCTGCCTGAATAAATAAATGATAATTATCAGAAGTATGTAATTTGCTGTAATTCCACTGAGATATTGTTCACTAAATAACAGACCACTAACTACTGTAAGTCTCTTTCTCTCCTACTTTCAGCTTTCATTTCTTTTTAAGTAACCACTGCATTTTAAATGCCAAAACATAAATTATTCTGATGCTAAAAAGAATTCATTTATCCAACCAGTCACGCACAGCAACGCATATCCTAGTGCATTTTTCAAGAGATCAGTTTTATTTTAAAGGGGAAAAAATACCAAATAATAAAGCTTAAATGTAATTTACCACTTCTATGAGAAAATACATGAATTATACTTTGCTGACTTGACCCTTTAGCACCCTTAAAATATGTCAGTGCTCCATATACTACATTATTCTGTGTGGTACATTCCTTTTTTTTCCTGTGAACTTTACAAGCAATGAATTACACACAGTCGCAGTTGTGAGATATCAGGTTAACCATACAGAACATTAGTGATGTCAGTGATTTTGCTGAATTTAAAAGCAATCTTTTGACAGGTCAAAGACACCAAAAGAACAAAACGGCCAGTGAAACTCATTTCTATGGTGCTGTCCTTGACGGTCCCAAAATACCTCTGCTTTGCTGTGCTGCTGAAGTTAAACACAGCAGCACAACACAGAGGGTGGAGGGGGAGGAGGAACAGCAACATCATTTTGTCAGACTCTGACTGTGTGCACATTCAAGAGGCAAAGCACATTTTCCAGGCATGTGGTTTTTGTGACAGGGACCTTACCAGAGTTGATCTTAGTTCAGAATTGCCATTCACCCGCAAATGATAATTCTCAAATGAGCGCATTAGAAAAAGCATATGATATATATCAGAAAAATGTAAAATATCTCTTACCAATACAACTAATTTTCACATCTCACATGAGCAAGTATCTTAAACCTGGTGGCAATATTCTTCTAAACATTAGTTCATGAATTATATGAGCTGGGGAAAAACTACTCAACACAGAATAGTCTGTAAAGATTATTCAATAATTATCACCATTTTAAATTGATTATAACTCTCTGTGGATATTAAAGCAACATTCCAAATCTTCAAGGAGATAGTCAACAGGACCCCCTGGGAAATGTCCCTCATGGACAATGGAGCAGAACAAAGCTGACAGATCTTTAAGGATGCTTTCCGTAGGGCACAAGACCCTGAGGGCCACGCCTGAAGGATGGGGTACCATCCAGAGGGACCTGGACAATATGGAGAAGTGGGCCTGTGTGAACCTCATGAGGTTCAACAGGGCCAAGTGCAAGGTCCTGCCCCTGAGTGGGGGCAAGTCCTGATATCAGTACAGGTTGGGGGGTCAAGGGACCGAGAGCAGCCCTGTGGTTAACGACTTACGGGTATTATACTGCTCTGGTGAGACTCCTCCTGGACTACTATGTCCAACTGTGGAGTCCTCAGCATAAGAAAAACATGGACCTGCTCAAGTGGCTCCAGAGGAGGGCCACAAAAATGATCAGAGGGCTGGAACACCTCTGCCACGAGGACAGACTGTGTCCAGACTGAAGATGTTCAGTCCAGAGAAAAGAAGGCTCCAGGGAGCCTTCTTGTTGCCACCTTTCCGTACTTAAAGAGAGCCTATAAGAAAGACAGGGACAGTGTTTTTCACAGGGTCTGTTGTGATAGAACAAGGGGTGATGGTTTGAAACTAGAAGAGGGGAGATTTAGACTAGATATAAGGAAGAATTTTTTTACCGTAAGGGTGGTGAAACTCTGGAACAGGTTTCCCAGAGAGATGGTAGATGCCCCATTCCTGGAAACATTCCAGGTGAGGTTGGTCGGGGCTCTGAGACATCTAGTTAAAGATGTCCCTGCTCACTGCAGGGGGGATTGGACTAGCTGGCCTTTAATGGTCCCTTCAAACCCCAACCATTCTTTGATTCTATGATTCTAAGAAATCCATCATCATCATTATCATCATCATTCATGGCTTGGCTTCGCGAACTAAGATCTGGGAAGGGCTTTTCCCACGCTCACTGCAAGCGATGAGTGCACCGTTCGGGCCGGCGCAGTGGATTTTTTAGGGGAGGCGCAGCATGCGCAGAACTGGCTCCACTCTTTACACCTGAGGTTCATCTGCCAGGGCCTAGCGAGCTTGGACGGTGACAGTGAAGTCCTCGGGTCGTAGGTTTGTTTAGAGTGTCCTTCTCTTAGATGATGGATGCCTTACAAGGTTAAACGAGCTCCATCTGCCCGGGTCTGGGGTCAGAGTTGTCCTTCTCCTAGGATGGTTGCCCAAAGGCTAGTGAGCCCATCCTGCCTGTGGACACACTTTGTCTGACCCTTCAGCTGAGACCTG